>NC_086451.1:320065412-320282912 GCF_028390025.1 Pseudophryne corroboree | reverse complement strand
AATGGTATTGTATACACGATATCTGATGTTCTCACAACAAGATCTTGTTGTGAGAACATCAGACATCCTGTATACAATACCGTTGGAAGGAATATATTGATATATCATGTCTTCAACAAAATTGGAATTTGTATTTTAAATGTGTACACTATTTGATTTTTATGTGATTATCTATGTTCACCAAATTTTATTGTACATAGACAATATATAAATAAACTAAGTGTTATTTTATCACCCTGTGGTCATAATCTGGAAGAATAGTTCACAAAATTAGATTATACAGCTCCCTTTGACATTCTGTATTCATATATATATATATATATATATATATATATATATATATATATATATATATACAAATATTCAGGATCTCACACATACATACACACACACACATACATGCAAGGTCACATACATACATACATACATACATACATACATACATACACGCAGGGTCCTAAACACACAAAAGGTCACATAGATACGTACATACAGATGGAGCCATCTTCATCTTTGCCTTTAATAGGATTAACTGAGCCAGGGCAGTCAGACTTAATCCCCTGCTGTATTGTTCTCTATGTATTGTATTGCAGCTGAGAACAACAGATGAAAGGTTTATGCTAATAAACCATGGTGAACATAGGTGCAGCAGAGAAGCCAAGATGAGCGTGGCTCCATCTGTATATACGTATAGGCAGGGGCTCTCACACATTATTATTTTATTATTATTATCCTTTATTTATATGGCGCCACAAGGGTTCCTCAGCACCCAATTACAGAATACATAAACAAATAATCAAACAGGAAAACAGCAACTTACAGTTGATGACAGTATAGGACAAGTACAGGGTAAATAAACATAGTTACATCAGCAGATGACACTGGAATAAGTATCAGGTGGCAGAAGACTACTGGATGTGGTGCAGTTGACGATTATTAAAGTAAGAAAGGATAAGCACATGAGGGAAGAGGGCCCAGCTCGTGAGAGCTTACATTCTAAAGGGGAGGGGTAGACAGACAGGGGTGACACAGATGGGGTACATAGAGAACGTAGAACAGAGGGTTAGGATGAAATTTGGCTGGGTTTGGTGAAGAAGTGGGTCTTGAGAGATCGTGAGTCACATGAGTCGAAAACTCAACATACCTTTGCAGACTTAAGAAAAAAATCTGTAGGGCAGTGTAGTTAAACAAGGTCACTGTACTTAGCACCCACCTTGAAAAAGGGGTGTGGTTCGTTTTATCGACAGTGTCTAGGTCGACAATGTTTAGGTCGACCACTATAGGTCGACAGTCACTAGGTCGACATGGATGGAAGGTCGACAGGGTTTCTAGGTCGACATGTGCTAGGTTGACAGGTCTAAAGGTCGACATGAGGTGTGTTTTTTTTGTGTCGTTTTCTTCGTAGAGTGACCGGGATCGCAAATTAGTTCACCGCGTCCCCTCACATGTCTCGCTTTGCTCGCCATGCTTCGGGCATGGTGCTGTCGCTCCGCTACTGCTTCGCTCAGCACACTTTACCGTTCCAATCGTAGTCCACGTGGATCGTTAAGTATGAAAAAATCCAAAAAAAAAAAATGTTAAAAACTCATGTCGACCTTTAGACCTGTCGACCTAGCACATGTCGACCTAGAAACCCTGTCGACCTTCCATCCATGTCGACCTAGTGACTGTCGACCTATAGTGGTCGACCTAAACATTGTCGACCTAGACACTGTCGATCTTCAGACCGGATCCCTTGAAAAAGACCCAGGAGGGTTGAAATTACGTTGGTGCTAAGGAGAGTGACCTGTTTTAACTACACAGCCCTACAGTCTTTTTTCTTAAGTCTGCAAAGGTATGTTGATGTTTTCGACTCATGTCATAGGGGGGTCATTCCGAGTTGATCGCGCACTGCAGATTTTCGCAGCGCATCGATCAGGTTACTACTGCGCATGCACCGCTATGCATGCGTGTCGTACGGATACAAACAGCATCATTGCGGTGCAAGGCTTCTAGCAACGAATCCATTCGCACAACTGACCGCAAGGATATTGACAGGATGAAGGCATTTATGGGTGTCAACTGACCGTTTTCTGGGAGTGGTAGGGAAAATGCAGGCGTGTCCAAGTGTTTGCAGGGCGGGTGTCTGACGTCAATTTCCGGGACCGGACAGACTGAAGTGATCGCAAGGGCTGAGTAAGTTCAGACCTACTCAGAAACTGCTAAAAACGTTTTTGTCCTGCTCAGCTGCACAAGCATTCGCACACTTGCAAAGCAAAAGTACACTCCCCTAGAGGCGGCGACTATCTGATCACTGCTCTGAAAAAAATAACTAGCGAGCGATCAACTCGGAATGAGGGCCATAGTTCGGACCTGTACCTCTTGTCGGGGCTTGTGTGAAAGATTGTGATCAGTGTTTTATCAATTTTTACAATTTGTGTCGTTTGGAAGAAACCCGCTTTTTTCCAAATGGAATCATTCGAAAGATACCTTTATGTGTGGATCTGAATGTGCGGACATGTGAGTGGGGTTTGCTTTATTTAGTTGTGGTGGAAATTATCAAATAATTTGGAATTTAAAGATAACTTTATGTGTACATCTATGATTTTCTAGAAGTGATTTCTGGTATGCTGCGATATATAAATTCCTTGTGTTTGGTGGTGAGACTCTATTCTACCGAATCTCTTCAGAAAGAAAGAAAAGACACCAGGGTTCTGTTTCTGGACACTGATTAAGGAGAATTTATTCTTGAGAATTACTACACAATGTATTTTTCAAATATTTTCTTCCTCCATGTGACCCTTTTTAGAGTATTGGTGGTCATTCCGAGTTGTTCGCTCGCAAGTTGTTTTTAGCAAGCTTTGCACACGCTAAGCCGCCGCCTACTGGGAGTGAATTTTAGCTTATCAAAATTGCGAACGAAAGATTCGCAATATTGCGAAAAGACTTCTCTGTGCAGTTTGAGTAGCTCGAGACTTACTCTTCCAGCGCGATCAGTTCAGTGCTTGTCGTTCCTGGTTTGACGTCACAAACACACCCAGCGTTCGCCCAGACACTCCTCTGTTTCTCCAGCCACTCCCGCGTTTTTCCCAGAAACGGCAGCGTTTTTTCACACACTCCCATAAAACGGCCAGTTTCCGCCCAGAAACACCCACTTCCTGCCAATCACACTCCGATCTCCAGAACGAAGAAAAAACCTCGTAATGCCATGAGTAAAATACTAATCTTCATAGCAAATTTACTTGGTGCAGTCGCAGTGCGAACATTGCGCATGCGCAATTAGCGGAAAATCGCTGCGATGCAAAGAAAATTACCGAGCGAACAACTCGGAATGACCACCATTGGACTTTGGTGTGAGAAACTAAAGAGTTTGGAAGATATCCCCATAAAAGGAACAAGTGACGTATATATATACTTCTTCATTATTCTATGTCATTGTAGTTTTATGTCGCCTTGGATCTGCCCCCTATTGTTTCTATTTGGTTTTTTACTTATCTGTTTGGGCAGGTAATTAAGTGGGTTAGATTGGGCTGACTGTATTGTGCCCGAATTCACAATTTTTTTAAAATCTTTCTTAGCTCTCACACACATGCAGGTTTACAATGATACATACATATATACATACATACATACATACATACATATAGATAGGGTCTTACACATACCCTCACAAGGTCACAGACACATACATATAAACATATATGCAGTAGTGATGTGCAGCGGAAATTTTTCGGGTTTTGTGTTTTGGTTTTGGATTCGGTTCCGCGGCCGTGTTTTGGATTCGGAAGCGTTTTGGCAAAACCTCCCTGAAATTTTTTTGTCGGATTCGGGTGTGTTTTGGATTCAGGTGTTTTTTTTTACAAAAAACCCTCAAAAACAGCTTAAATTATAGAATGTGGGGGTCATTTTGATCCCATAGTATTATTAACCTCAATAACCATAATTTCCACTCATTTCCAGTCTATTCTGAACACCTCACATCTCACAATATTATTTTTAGTCCTAAAATTTGCACCAAGGTCGCTGGATGACTAAGCTAAGCAACCCAAGTGGTCGATACAAACACCTGGCCCATCTAGGAGTGGCACTGCAGTGTCAGACAGGATGGCACTTCAAAAAAATAGTCCCCAAACAGCACATGATGCAAAGAAAAAAAGAGGCACAATGAGGTAGCTGTGTGACTAAGCTAAGTGACCCAAGTGGCTGACACAAACACCTGGCCCATCTAGGAGTGGCACTGCAGTGTCAGACAGGATGGCATTTCAAAAAATAGTCCCCAAACAGCACATGATGCAAAGAAAAAAAGAGGCGCAATGAGGTAGCTATGTGACTAAGCTAAGCGACCCAAGTGGCCGACACAAACACCTGGCCCATCTAGGAGTGGCACTGCAGTGTCAGACAGGATGGCACTTAAAAAAATAGTCCCCAAACAGCACATGATGCAAAGAAAAAAAGAGGCGCAATGAGGTAGCTATGTGACTAAGCTAAGCGACCCAAGTGGCCGACACAAACACCTGGCCCATCTAGGCAGGGCCGGTTCTTGCCCTTTCGGCGCCCTGGGCAAAATTTAGGGGCGTGGCTTAACATGGGGGCGTGGTCAGTCACGCCCCCCATTTGTAGCGCTGCTGGAAAAAGAAAGAAAAAAAAAATTATACTTACTGTACCCCGCTCCTGTTTCCAGACCCTGCAGACCGGCGCCGCTCTTCTCCTCGGATCTATGGGAGAGACGTCAGTCATGACGTCTCTCCCATAGCACAGCATAAGCGCTAGAGGTCAATTATGACCCCTAGCGTCTATGCCACAATGCTGTGCGGTGCGCGATGACGTCATCGCGCACCGCACACCAAAGGTCCTCTCCATGAAGGGAAACTAGACGCTTAGCGTCTGATTCCCTTCAGAGCGGGGGAGGACCAGCGCCACAAAGGGAAACCAGACGCATAACTTCTGGTTCCCTTCTCACAGCGGGAGGGGGGGCACAGCGGGGGGACACTGCTGGGGCACACACTGACAGTGGAGGATCTTGCCATGGTGCGGCGCCCTCCGGAAGGCGGCGCCCCGGGCAAAAGTCCTGCTTGCCCGTGGCAAGATCCGCCACTGCATCTAGGAGTGGCACTGCAGTGTCAGACAGGATGGCACTTCCAAAAATAGTCCCCAAACAGCACTGATGCAAAGAAAAATGAAAGAAAAAAGAGGTGCAAGATGGAATTGTTCTTAGGCCCTCCCACCCACCCTTATGTTGTATAAACATGACATGCACACTTTAACAAACCCATCATTTCAGCGACAGAGTCTGCCACACGACTGTGACTGAAATGACTGGTTGGTTTGGGCCCCCACCAAAAAAGAAGCAATCAATCTCTCCTTGCACAAACTGGCTCTACAGAGGTAAGATGTCCACCTCCTCCTCATCGTCCGATTCCTCACCCCTTTCACTGTGTACATCCCCCTCCTCACAGATTATTAATTCATCCCTACTGGAATCCACCATCTCAGGTCCCTGTGTACTTTCTGGAGGCAATTGCTGGTGAATGTCTCCACGGAGGAATTGATTATAATTCATTTTGATGAACATCATCTTCTCCACATTTTCTGGAAGTAACCTCATACGCCGATTGCTGACAAGGTGAGCGGCTGCACTAAACACTCTTTCGGAGTACACACTGGAGGGGGGGCAACTTAGGTAAAATAAAGCCAGTTTGTGCAAGGGCCTCCAAATTGCCTCTTTTTCCTGCCAGTATACGTACGGACTGTCTGACGTGCCTACTTGGATGCGGTCACTCATATAATCCTCCACCATTTTTTCAATGGTGACAGAATCATATGCAGTGACAGTAGACGACATGTCAGTAATCATTGGCAGGTCCTTCAGTCCGGACCAGATGTCAGCACTCGCTCCAGACTGCCCTGCATCACCGCCAGCGGGTGGGCTCGGAATTCTTAGCCTTTTCCTCGCACCCCCAGTTGCGGGAGAATGTGAAGGAGGAGCTGTTGACGGGTCACGTTCCGCTTGACTTGACAAGTGTCTCACCAGCAGGTATTTGAACATCTGCAGACTTGTGTCTGCCGGAAAGAGAGATACAACGTAGGCTTTAAACCTAGGATCGAGCACGGTGGCTAAATGTAGTGCTCTGATTTCAACAGATTGACCACCCTTGAATCCTGGTTAAGGGAATTAAGGGCTCCATCCACAAGTCCCACATGCCTAGCGGAATCGCTCCATTTTAGCTCCTCCTTCAATCTCTCCAGCTGCTTCTGCAAAAGCCTGATGAGGGGAATGACCTGACTCAGGCTGGCAGTGTCTGAACTGACTTCACGTGTGGCAAGTTTGAAGGGTTGGAGAACCTTGCACAACGTTGAAATCATTATCCACAGCGCTTGAGTCATGTGCATTCCCCCTCCTTTGCCTATATCGTAGGTAGCTGTATAGGCTTGAATGGCCTTTTGCTGCTCCTCCATCCTCTGAAGCATATAGAGGGTTGAATTCCATCTCGTTACCACCTCTTGCTTCAGATGATGGCAGGGCAGGTTCAGGAGTGTTTGCTGGTGCTCCAGTCTTCGGCACGCGGTGACTGAATGCCGAAAGTGGCACGCAATTCTTCGGGCCACCAACAGCATCTCTTGCATGCCCCTGTCATTTTTTAAATAATTCTGCACCACCAAATTCAATGTATGTGCAAAACATGGGACGTGCTGGAATTTGCCCACATGTAATGCACGCACAATATTGGTGGCGTTGTCCGATGTCACAAATCCCCAGGAGAGTCCAATTGGGGTAAGCCATTCTGGGATGATGTTCCTCAGTTTCCGTAAGAGGTTGTCAGCTGTGTGCCTCTTATGGAAAGCGGTGATACAAAGCGTAGCCTGCCTAGGAACGAGTTGGCATTTGCGAGATGCTGCTACTGGTGCCGCCGCTGCTGTTCTTGCTGCGGGAGGCAATACATCTACCCAGTGGGCTATCACAGTCATATAGTCCTGAGTCTGCCCTGGTCCACTTGTCCACATGTCCGTGGTTAAGTGGACATTGGGTACAACTGCATTTTTTAGGACACCGGTGAGTCTTTTTGTGAGGTCTGTGTACATTATCGGTATCGCCTGCCTAGAGAAATGGAACCTAGATGGTATTTGGTACCGGGGACACAGTACCTCAATAAATTCTCTAGTTCCCTGTGAATTAACGGTGGATACCGGAAACACGTTTCTCACCACCCAGGCTGCCAAGGCCTGAGTTATCCGCTTTATATCAGGATGACTGCTGTGATATTTCATCTTCCTCGCAAAGGACTGTTGGACAGTCTATTGCTTTCTGGAAGTAGTACAAGTGGTCTTCTGACTTACCCTCTGGGATGACGATCGACTCCCAGCAGCAACAACAGCAGCGCCAGCAGCAGTAGGCATTACACTCAAGGATGCATCGGAGGAATCCCAGGCAGGAGAGGACTCGTCAGACTTGACAGTGACATGGCCTGCAGGACTATTGGCTTTCCTGTCTAAGGAGGAAATTGACACTGAGGGAGTTGGTGGTGTGGTTTGCAGGAGCATGGTTACAAGAGGAAGGGATTTAGTGGTCAGTGGACTGCTTCCACTGTCACCCAAAGTTTTTGAACTTGTCACTGACTTCTGATGAATGCGCTCCAGGTGACGTATAAGGGAGTATGTTCCTAGGTGGTTAACGTCCTTACTCCTACTTACTACGGCTTGACAAAGGCAACACACGGCTTGACACCAGTTGTCCGCATTTCTGTTGAAATAATTCCACACTGAAGAGGTGATTTTTTTTGTATTTTGACCAGGTATGTCAATGGCCATATTCGTCCCACGGACAACAGGTGTCTCCCCGGGTGCCTGACTTAAACAAACCACCTCACCATCAGAATCCTCCTTGTCAATTTCCTCCTCAGCGCCAGCAACACCCATATCCTCATCCTGGTGTACTTCAACAGTGACATCTTCAATTTGACTATCAGGAACTGGACTGCGGGTGCTCCTTCCAGCACTTGCAGGGGGCGTGCAAATGGTGGAAAGTGCCACCTCTTCCCGTCCAGTGTTGGGAAGGTCAGGCATCGCAACCGACACAATTGGACTCTCCTTGGGGATTTGTGATTTAGAAAAACGCACAGTTCTTTGCTATGCTTTTGCCAGCTTAAGTCTTTTCATTTTTCTAGCGAGAGGATGAGTGCTTCCATCCTCATGTGAAGATGACCCACTAGTCATGAGGAACATAGGAGAGGGCCTCAGCCATTCCTTGCCACTTCGTGTCGTAAATGGCATATTGGCAAGCTTACGCTTCTCTTCAGACGATTTTTTATTTTGATTTTTGGGTCATTTTACTGAACTTTTGTTTTTTGGATTTTACATGCTCTCTACTATGACATTGGGCATCGGCCTTGGCAGACGATGTTGATGGCATTTCATCGTCTCGGCCATGACTAGTGGCAGCAGCTTCAGCATGAGGTGGAAGTGGATCTTGATCTTTCCCTATTTTACCCTCCACATTTTTGTTCTCCATTTTTTAATGTGTGGAATTATATGCCAGTAATATATTTATCAATAGCAATGGCCTACTACTATATATACTGCGCACAAAAACTTAAATGCACCACAGGTATGGATGGATAATATACTTGACGACACAGAGGTAGGTAGAGCAGTGGCCTACTGTACCGTACTGCTATATGTTATATACTGGTGGTCAGCAAACTGTGCAAAACTGAAATGCACCACAGGTGTGGATGGATAGTATACTTGACGACACAGAGGTAGAGCAGTGGACTAATGTACCGCACTGCTATATATATGTAGTTATACTGGTGGTCAGCAAAATTCTGCACTGTCTGTTAGGGTCTCCTGCCCTGTGCTGCCACGTCGTCATGGCAACCGGGAGACAAGTGCTAGCGGAGTAACCTGAGCGCAGCTGATACTCTGGTTCGGGTCTTTTGCTGTGCAGTGGTTACAGGCTCTGTGCACGGCAGGGGATCCGGTGCTGGTTTTTGTGCTCACAGTCTGTGAGGTCTGAGTGGGGCGTGGACAGCACCTGCTTTATAAGGCCTCTTCTCAGGTTAAGCAGATGCTGCTGAATCTTTGTTGGTTAGTCAGTTCCTGAAAGTTAGCCAGTACTGTGTAGCTTTGTATTTGTTGTTGCTTACTGCAAATAGGCCTGGGGATTTGGTACTACACTCTGCCAATCCAGACCTAGCAGTAAGACTGGAGTCAGTCGTTTAACTTGCTGGGGTTCTTTTACTACTCTGTGAACTTAGCAAGTTTGCGGCTGTATTCTAAGACTTGCCTGCCTAAATCCTGTCTCACTGTGCAAGGTGTCAGGTGTCAGTTTAGTGGCAGTAAGCTGAACCTGTGCACTGCAAGTGAGAATTAGGATTGTGGAGACTCTCCTTGTGTCTATCATTCCATCTCTGACCAAGGAGTTTACTGCCACACCCGTTGGTAACCCTTTAGGGTTTTGCTGTTGCCCTTAGCAACAGCATTTCGGGTTATCTACGTATTAAAACACAACATCTTGCTTTTCCCATCTGAGCATTACTAATACTAGGGAGACACCCAGTTCCTTAGCCTCTGGGCTTCTCTGTTCACTTTGTGTGTATTTTGTTACCCTATCACCTTCTGTGTATGTAATGTCATATCCCCAGTCTGTCTGTGAGTTCATTTGCTTTGCATACCTATCCGTTCAGACACCAGTACATTCCTGCAGGCACTGGTGTGCATAACAGTTCAAACACCAGTACATTCTGCAGGCACTGGAGTGCATAACAGTTCTGACACCAGTACATTCCTGCAGGCACTGGTGTGCATTACATATTCAGCAGCCTAATACTCCTGTTGAAATTTTGTGGGAATATGGAGCATACCCCTCAAAATACGTTGCAACAGGTGGTCGATCAGGTGCAGGTCCTGACTCGACAATTTAATGATTTGTCCATTAAAATGCACACCTCCCAGGCCGCTGGCGGAGCTCCCGCAGCAGCAGCACCTTCAGGGGTTAAGGAGCCGAAAGTAAATCTCCCGGATCGTTTTTCTGGAGATCGCTCGCAGTTCTTTTGTTTCAAGGAGAGCTGCAAGCTATACTTCCGGTTTTAGGCCTCAGTCTTCTGGGTCGGAGATTCAGCGGGTGGGCATAGTGATTTCCTTGCTACAAGGAGACCCACAGGTCTGGGCATATGGGTTGCAGCCTGACTGTCCGTCGCTTAAAAGTGTTGATGCTTTTTTTACGGCACTGGGCATATTGTATGATGACCCTGACAAGACGGCCTCAGCCAAGGCTCAGATTTCGATCCTTAAGCAAGGGCGAAGGCCAGTTGAGGTTTACTGTACGGAGTTTCGGAGGTTGGCCCATGATACCCAGTGGAATGACCCAGCCCTGAGACACCAGTACCGAAGAGGTCTTTCTAACCAGATAAAGGACCAACTGGTACAATATCCCTTGCCTGATAGCTTGGATCAGCTCATGCAGTTATCCATCCGGGTGGATAGACGGCTGAGAGAGCGTAGGCTTGAAAGGGAGACTGAGCTTTCTTTCTTTCTCAAGGGAACCTCAGACTCTGAGGAATTTTCTGAGGAGCCTATGCAGATTGGGGCTACCCGCCTCTCCTCGCGTGAGAAGACGCGGAGGAGACAGCAGGGGTTGTGTTTGTACTGTGGGAATAAAGGTCATGTGGTAGTATCATGCCCAGAAAAGCCGGAAAACTTCAGGGCCTGAGGGTGATGGGAAATATCCTGTCAGGCCAGAAGTCAGAATTTCCCAAGAAGACTTTTATCATTTCGGTGACCTTGAAGATCCTCGGTCAAACTGTCAAGACTGAGGCCTTTGTGGACAGTGGGGCCGACGGGGTTTTTATGGACCGCCAATTCGCCCTGAAACACTCTGTTCCCTTAGTACCCTTGGCATCGGAAATTGAGATTTGTGGGTTAAACGGGGAACCATTATCCCAAGGTAAAATTACCTCTTGCACTAGCCAGATTTCTTTGTTTATTGGAGCCACACACTCTGAAAAATTGTCCTTTTATGTGACTGTCTGTACTTTTGCCCCATTGGTATTGGGGTTACCCTGGTTAAGGGCCCACAATCCTCAATTTGACTGGGTCTCTGGGGAGATTCTTAGTTGGGGTACTGATTGTTTCAGGAGTTGCTTGAGCCTTCCAGTCAGGCTCTCGCAGCTAAGTTTGCCAGGATTGCCAGGGTGTTATGCAGATTTTGCGGACGTGTTCTCCAAAAAAAGTTGCAGAGGTACTACCTCCCCATCGCCCCTATGACTGTGCCATTGATTTGTTGCCAAATGCTAAGCTTCCCAAGAGCAGGTTGTACTCCCTGTCACGTCCTGAGACTCAGGCTATGGCAGAGTACATTCAGGAAAACTTGGCTAAGGGATTTATCAGACCTTCACAGTCTCCAGTTGGGTCGGGGTTCTTCTTCGTGGGTAAAAAGGACGGTTCGTTGCGACCCTGCATCGACTTCAGGGAATTGAACCGTATCACGATTAAAAACTCATACCCACTGCCCCTCATTTCGGTCTTGTTTGACCAGCTTCGTACTGCCACCATTTTTTCTAAGATTGACCTACGCGGTGCGTACAATCTAATCCGAATAAGAGAGGGGGATGAATGGAAGACTGCCTTTAATACCCACTCAGGGCATTATGAATATTTGGTGATGCCTTTTGGGCTCTGTAATGCCCCGGCAGTCTTCCAGGATTTCATGAATGATGTGCTCAGGGAATATTTGGATAGATTCTTAGTTGTATACTTAGATGACATCCTAATCTTCTCCCATTCCCTGGAGGAACATCGGAAGCATGTACGCTTAGTCCTCCAGAAACTCAGAGACCACCGGCTTGGGGCGAAGCTGGAGAAGTGCGAATTTGAAGTTCAGCAAATCGCATTTCTAGGATATATTATCTCCCCAGAAGGTTTCCAAATGGAGGGTTCCAAGGTACAGGCAGTCCTGGATTGGGTGCAGCCCACTAGTTTGAAGGCGCTTCAGCGTTTCCTGGGCTTTGCGAATTTTTATAGACGATTTATCGCTGGATTTTCGTCTATAGTGGTGCCCTTGGTGGCACTCACTAAGAAAGGGGCGGATGTTGCTCACTGGTCTTGTGAGGCTAAAGCGGCTTTTGCCCGTCTCAAAAGGGCATTTGTATCGGCCAAGGTGCTGCGACACCCAGATCCAGAGCGTCCTTTTGTGGTGGAGGTGGATG
Organism: Pseudophryne corroboree; assembly: GCF_028390025.1. Taxonomy (NCBI): domain Eukaryota; kingdom Metazoa; phylum Chordata; class Amphibia; order Anura; family Myobatrachidae; genus Pseudophryne; species Pseudophryne corroboree. The sequence goes on along the minus strand of NC_086451.1, from coordinate 320,270,730 downwards.
CCTCTGAGATGGGAATTGGGGCAGTGCTTTCTCAGATGGGAGTGTCTGATAATCGCCTTCATCCCTGTGCTTACTTTTCCCGTAAATTTTCGCCTGCCGAGATGAATTATGACGTGGGTAACCGGGAATTGTTGGCCATTAAGGATGCACTCGAGGAGTGGAGACACTGGCTTGAGGGGGCTAAGTTTGTGGTCTCAATTCTCACCGACCATAAGAATCTGGCATATTTAGAGTCAGCGAAGCGTCTCAATGCCAGGCAGGCACGATGGGCTTTGTTTTTTGCTCGCTTTAATTTTTTGATAACATATCGCCCTGGGTCAAAAAACATCAAGGCTGATGCGCTCTCGCGGAGTTTTGCTCCAATCCAGGAGACCACCGAGGAGCCGTTGCCCATTGTGTCCCCATCATGTATTAAAGTGGGCATTACCCAGGACCTCTTATCATTAGTCCTTAGAGCACAGGAGCAGGCTCCTCCAGACCTTCCGGTAGGTCTTTTGTTTGTGCCTCCTAGGTTAAGACAGCGAGTGTTCCTGGAATTCCATGCCAAAAAGTCGGCAGGTCACCCGGGTATTGCCAGAACTCGGGAGTTGCTATCTAGGGCGGTGTGGTGGCCCTCGGTGGCTAAGGATGTGGATCAGTGGGTTCGGGCATGTGACATCTGTGCCCAAAATAAGACTCCTAGAGGGGTTCCTGTTGGCCCATTACATCCACTCTCTATCCCATCTAAGCCATGGACCCACATTTCAATGGATTTTGTGGTGGACTTGCCCAAATCCTCGGGGATGACAGCCATCTGGGTTGTCGTTGACAGGTTTTCGAAGATGGCGCACTTCGTTCCACTGGTTGGGCTGCCATCGGCCAGACGCCTGTCTGAATTATTTATGCTGCATGTTGTGCGTCTCCACGGGTTGCCACTTGATGTGGTCTCTGACCGCGGATCCCAGTTTGTGGCCAAATTCTGGAGGGCATTTTGTTCCAATCTCCAGATTTCTGTCAGCTTGTTGTCAGGCTACCATCTGCAGTCTAATGGGCAGACTGAAAGGGTGAACCAGTCCTTGGAGCAGTTCCTCAGGTGTTATGTCTCCAAGTGTCAGACTGACTGGGTTGCTCATCTGTCCATGGCGGAGTTTGCCTATAACAACGCGGCTCACTCTGCTACAGGGATCTCTCCCTTCCTTTGTGTGTATGGGCATCATCCTAAGGCCAATTCTTTTGACCCCCTGGACTCCACGCCTGGTGGTTCCTCTGTGGTTTCGGTCCTTAGAGGTATTTGGCGGAAAGTGAAGAAAGCCCTTGTGTCTGTGTCATTAGTGACCAAAAGGGTTTTTGATAAGCGGAAAAGACCCTGCAGCTTCAAATTAGGAGACTTCGTCTGGTTGTCTACCAAGAATTTGAAGTTGAGACAGCCATCTCATAAGTTAGGCCCCCGGTTCATCGGCCCTTATAAGATCACCAGGGTTATCAATCCGGTGGCATTTCAGTTAGATCTGCCCCGTTCTTTGGGTATCAATAAAACATTTAATTGTTCCCTTTTAAAACGGGCGATTAGTAATCCTTCTTCCAGTGGAAGACCTTCCCCTCTTCTGATACGTGGCCAGAGGGAGTTTGTTGTTGAAAGGATTCTTGACTCCAAGATGGTTCGGGATCGGCTGTCATTTTTGGTGCACTGGAAGGGGTATGGCCCGGAGGAGCGGTCGTGGGTGCGCAGTTGTGATCTTCATGCCCCCAGACTGATACGCTCTTTCTTCTCACAGTTCCCCAATAAACCCGGTGGTAGGGGTTCTTTGACCCCTCGTCAGAGGGGGGGTACTGTTAGGGTCTCCTGCCCTGTGCTGCCACGTCGTCATGGCAACCGGGAGACAAGTGCTAGCAGAGTAACCTGAGCGCAGCTGATACTCCGGTTCGGGTCTTTTGCTGTGCAGTGGTTACAGGCTCTGTGCACGGCAGGGGATCCGGTGCTGGTTTTTGTGCTCACAGTCTGTGAGGTCTGAGTGGGGCGTGGACAGCACCTGCTTTATAAGGCCTCTTCTCAGGTTAAGCAGATGCTGCTGAATCTTTGTTGGTTAGTCAGTTCCTGAAAGTTAGCCAGTACTGTGCAGCTTTGTATTTGGCCTGGGGATTTGGTACTACACTCTGACAATCCAGACCTAGCAGTAAGACTGGAGTCAGTCGTTTAACTTGCTGGGGTTCTTTTACTACTCTGTGAACTTAGCAAGTTTGCGGCTGTATTCTAAGACTTGCCTGCCTAAATCCTGTCTCACTGTGCAAGGTGTCAGGTGTCAGTTTAGTGGCAGTAAGCTGAACCTGTGCACTGCAAGTGAGAATTAGGATTGTGGAGACTCTCCTTGTGTCTATAATTCCATCTCTGACCAAGGAGTTTACTGCCACACCCGTTGGTAACCCTTTAGGGTTTTGCTGTTGCCCTTAGCAACAGCATTTCGGGTTCTCTACGTATTAAAACACAACATCTTGCTTTTCCCATCTGAGCATTAATAATACTAGGGAGACACCCAGTTCCTTAGCCTCTGGGCTTCTCTGTTCACTTTGTGTGTATTTTGTTACCCTATCACCTTCTGTGTATGTAATGTCATATTCCCCAGTCTGTCTGTGAGTTCATTTGTTTTGCATACCTATCCGTTCAGACACCAGTACATTCCTGCAGGCACTGGTGTGCATAACAGTTCAAACACCAGTACATTCCTGCAGGCACTGGAGTGCATAACAGTTCTGACACCAGTACATTCCTGCAGGCACTGGTGTGCATAACACTGTCCTCCTACTATATACTACAATGCAGCACAGATATGGAGCGTTTTTCAGGCAGAGAACGTATAATACTGGTGGTCACTGGTCAGCAAAACTCTGAACTGTCCTCCTACTATATAATACTGCTGGTCCCTAGTCCCCACAATAAAGCAATTAGCACACTGAGCACAGATATTTGCAGCACACTGAGCACCAATATGGAGCGTTTTTCAGGCAGAGAACGTAGATATTTGCACTTGCAGCACACTGAGCACAGATATTTGCAGCACACTGAGCACAGATATTTGCAGCACACTGAACATAGAAACTGAGAGGACGCCAGCCACATCCTCTCATGATCATCTTCAATGCACGAGTGAAAAATGGCGGCGACGCGCGGCTCCTTATATAGAATACGAATCTCGCGAGAATCCGACCGCGGGATGATGACATTCGGGCGCGCTGGGGTTAACCGAGCAAGGCGGGAGGATCTGAGTCTGCTCGGAACCATGTAAAAAAAAGGTGAAATTCGGGGGGGGGGGGGGGGGGGGGGTTCGGATTCCGACGAACCGAACCTGCTCATCACTAATATGCAGGGGCTCTCACACACACATGCAGGGTCAGAATAACATGTACATAGAGGCAGGGTCTCAGACACACATAAAAACACATACATATACACAAATGCAGGGTCACAATGATAGATAGATAGATACATACAAACATATATATAGACAGGGTATTACACATACATTCACAAGGTCTTATAGACACATACATATATACAGGGGCTCTCACACACACACATGCAGGGTCAGAATGACATGTACATACAGGCAGGGTCTCACACACACACACACACACACACACACACACACACACACACACATATATACACTAGAGATGAGCGGGTTTGGTTCTCTGAGAACCGAACCCTACCTAACATCACATCCCGAGCCCGCATCCGAGTCCGGCTCTGGACTTCCCACCAGACTTGGAAACCAGAATGAGGCAAAACGTCATCATCCCGCTGTTGGATTCTCGCAGGTTTTGGATTTCATATAAGGAGCTGCAAGTCGCCGCCATTTTCACTCCAGTCCTGGAGAGTGCAGCCAGAGGACGTATCTTTCTCCTCAGTGTCTGTCTGTGCTGGAAAGTGGTGTGGAAACCTGCTCTGTCTTATGTGTGTCATTCCAGTGCTGTCATGTGCTGCATCAGTCCAGTGGTGCTGTCTTGTGCTGCATCAGTCCAGTCACAGTGGTGGTGTCCTCTGCTGCCATATGTCCAGTGCTGCTGTATAAGTGCAGTTCAGTGGTGCTGTTTTGTGCTGCATCAGTCCAGTGGTGGTGTCCCTGTGCTGCTGTATAAGTCCAGTGGTACTGTCGTATATGTCCAGTGGTACTGCCGAGTAAGTACAGTGATACTGCCATATAAATCCAGTCCAGTGGTACTGCTGTATATGTCCAGTGATACTGCTGAATAAGTCCAGTGATACTGCTGTATAAGTCCAGTGATACTACCGTATATGTCCAGTGGTACTGTCGTATAAGTCCAGTGATACCGCCAAATAGATCCAGTGTTACTGCAATATAAATCCAGTGGTACTGCCATATAAATCCAGTGGTACTGTCGTATAAATCCAGTGGTACTGTCGTATAAGTCCAGTGGTACTGTCGTATAAGTCCAGTGATACTGCCGTATAAGTCCAGTGATATTGCCGTATATATCCAGTGGTACTGCCGTATAAATCCAGTCCAGTGGTACTGCTGTATAAATCCAGTCCAGTGGTACTGCCGTATAATTCCAGCGGAACTGCCGTATAAATCCAGTGGTACTGCCATAAAAATCCAATGATACTGCCGTATAAGTCCATTGATACTGCCGTATATGTCCAGTGATAATGCCGTATATGTCCAGTGGTACTGCTGTATAAGTCCAGTGATACTGCCATATAAGTACAGTGGTACTGCCGTATAAGTCCAGTCCAGTGGTGCTGCCATATAAGATCAGTGGTGCTGTCCTGTGATGTATATTATTTACTTCAAATAAAGGGATTATTGATATTTAATCCAAATAATTTTTACAGGGTTTGCCCTGTATGGTGTAGAGGTATGCTCTTCTTTGCTGCATTTTGTTATATAACTCCAGAAAAATAATGGAGAACAAAAATTTGGAGGATAAAATAGGGCAAGATCAAGAACCACTTCCTCCAATTGCTGCTGCTGCTGCTGCTATTGTTGCTGTTGGGAGTCGATCGTCATCCCAGAGGGGAAGTCGGAAGATCACTTGTGCTACTTCAACTAAGCAAATGACTGTCCAACAGACAGCAGTCATCCTGTTGCAAAGCGAATAACTGAGGACTTGACAGCTATGTTGGTGTTAGACGTGTGTCCGGTATCCGCCTTTAGGGGGTAATTCTGAGTTGATCGCAGCAGGAATTTTGTTAGCAGTTGGGCAAAACCATGTGCACTGCAGGGAAGAAAATATAACATGTGCAGAGAGAGTTAGATTTGGGTGTGGTGTGTTCAATCTGCAATCTAAATTGCAGTGTAAAAATAAAGCAGCCAGTATTTACCCTGCACAGAAACAAAATAACCCACCCAAATTTAAATCTCTCTGCACATATATCTGCCTCCCCTGCAGTGCACATGGTTTTGCCCAACTGATAACAAAATTCCTGCTGCGATCAACTCAGAAATACCCCCTTAGTGTAGTGGGACTGCAGTGCCACTCTTAGATGAGCCAGGTGTTTGTGTCGCACACTTGTGTCGCTTAGATTAGTCATACAGCTACCTCATTGCACCTCTTTTACTTCTTTGCATGATGTGCTGTTGGGGGTCATTTTTTTAAGAGCCATCCTGTCTGCCACTGCAGTGCCACTCCTAGATGGGCTAGATGTTTGTGCCTGCACAATTGTGTCGCTTAGCTTAGTCATACAGCTACCTCATTGCAGCTCTTTTACTTCTTTGCATGATGGGCTGTTTGGGGCCTAGTTTTTTTTAAGTGCCATCCTATCTGCCACTGCAGTGCCACTCCGAGTGGGCCAGGTGTTTTTGTCGCACACTTGTGTTGCTTAGCTTATTCATACAGCTACCTCATTGCATCTCTTTTACTTCTTTGCATGATGTGCTGTTTGGGGTCTAGTTTATTTAAGTGCCATCCTGTCTGCCACTGCAGTGCCACTCCTAGATGGGCTAGATGTTTGTGCCGCACAATTGTGTCGCTTAGTTTAGTCATACAGCTACCTCATTGCACCTCTTTTACTTCTTTGCATCATGTGATGTTTGAGGCCTAGTTTTTTTTAAGTGCCATCTTGTCTGCCACTGCACTGCTACTCCTAGATGGGCCAGGTGTTTGTGCCACAAACTTGTGTCGCTTAGCTTAGTCATACAGCGACCTTGGTGCAACTTTTAGGCCTAAAAACAATATTGTGAGGTGTGAGGTCTTCAGAATAGACTGGAAATGAATGTTATTGAGGTTAATAATACCGTAGGATCAAAATTACCCCCAAATTCTGTGATTTTAGCTATTTTTATGTTTTTTCTCTCCAAAATCATCCATATCCAAAACCAAAACCCGAACGGGTGATTTTGGAAAAACCTATCCAGATCCAAAACACGAGCGGGGATACAGATCCAAAACCAAAGCACAAAACACGAAAATTGTCCGCCGCACATCTCTAATAAACACATAGATTTACATACATCAGTGGCATGCGGTGAGTTCAGTGGCTGGTGAGGCACTATCATAATGTCCGCCGAATCCTGGCGATGACCCCTACCGCCACCGAGCCAATGCCCGCTACTGCCCCTGAGCCGATGCCTGCGCCCACCATCAACTGACCCAGCCCTCCGCCACTAATTTGCATCTCAGTCCGATGCCGCCAATGCCCGCTGCCTGCCTGCTCATCATAAAAAAATAAAAATTAGTGTTTGGGACTGGGAAGGGAGTGGGAGGAGGACATGAATGCAATTTTGCTGTCCAGGGCTTCCAGCAACTTGATGTAAAAAAAAATGCGTGAGGTCCCCCCTCCTAAGTATAACCAGCCTCGGGCTCTTTGAGCTGGTCCTGGTTGTTTAAATACTGGGGGGGGGAAATTGGACAGGGGTTCCCCCGTATTTAGACAACCAGCACCAGGCTCTTAGCCCAGTCCTGGTTCCAAAAAATATGGCGGACAAAAGATGTAGGGGTCCCCTGTATTTTTAAAACCAGCACCGGGCTCCACTAGCCAGGGACATAATGCCACAGCCGGAGGACACATTTATGTAGGTCTCTGCGGCCGTGGCATTACCCCCCCAACTAGTCACCCGTAGCCGGGGTTCCCTGGAGGAGTGGGGAGCCCTTAAATCAAGGGAATACTCCCCTCCGGGCACCCAAGGGCCAGGGGTGAAGCTCGAGGCTGTCCCCAGCACCCCTGGGTGGTGGGTGCCAGACTGATAGCCATGTGTATAAAAAAAAAGAATATAATTTTTTTGTGGAACTACAAGGGCCAGCAAGCCTCCCCCGCTTGCTGGTACTTGGAGAACACTAAGTACAAGTATGCGGGGAAATAAAGGGTCCGCTGGTACCTCTAGTTCTACAACAACAAAAATACCCAAATAAAAACACAACACACACACCGTGACAGTAACATTTTGTTATAACACACGTACACACTCACACATACTTACCTACATCCCACACCGGTCACGTCCACTTGACCATGTAGAATCCAATAGGGTAGGGGTACCTGTAAAAATGAGAGAGATTACTTACCTACATCCCACGCCGATCACGTCCACTTGTCCAGTAGAATCCATTACCTGGAAAATAAGTAAGTTACACATAAAAATTTCAACCCACAGGAGGGGGGAAAAGGAGATAGAGAGAGAGAGAGAGAGAGACAGAGAGAGAGAGAGAGAGAGAGAGAAAACAAATTATGGCAGACAGCTTCCCCTTTTTACACATTACGGCAGACAGCTCACCCTTTTATACACATTACGGCAGACAGCATCCCCTCTTTACACATTACGGCAGACAGCGTGCTCTTTTTACACATTACGGCAGACAGTGCGCCCTTTTTTAAACATTACGGCAGACAGCGCCCCCCTTTTTACACATTACGCAGACAGCGCGCCCTTTTTTACACATTACGGCAGACAGCACCCCCCTTTTTACACATTACGGCAAACAGCGTCCACTTTTTACACATTACGGCAGACAGCGTCCCCCTTTTTACACATTACGGCAGACAGTCGCCCTTTTTACACATTACGGAAGACAGTGTCCCCCTTTTTACACATTACGGCAGCCAGTCCCCCTTTTTACACATTACGGCAGACAGTCCCCCTTTTTACACATTACGGCAGCCAGTCCCCCTTTTTACACATAGAGAGAGAGAGAGAGAGAGAGAGGGGGGAAAAAAACAAAAACAAACCTGCCTGCTGCTGTGTACAGACGGAGCCGCCGGAGAAGGACAGGGGAGAGCCGCACAGAGGACAAGTAGCTGTCAGCAGGAGGGGAGGATGGAGCCGCCGGACACTTCCAGGTGAGAGCCGCCCAGAGGAGAGAGACATCTGGTGTCTGTGAGCGGGAGGGGGGGACGGAGCCGGCGGAGCATGACAGGGGAGAGCAGCACAGAGGACAAGTGGCTGTCAGCGGGAGGGGGGGATGGAGCCGCCGGAGAAGGATGGGGAGAGCCGCACAGAGGACAAGTGGCTGTCAGCAGGAGGGGAGGATGGAGCCGCCGGACACTTCCAGGTGAGAGCCACCCAGAGGAGAGAGACATCTGGTGCCTGTGAGCGGGAGAGGGGGGACGGAGCCGGCGGAGCATGACAGGGGAGAGCAGCACAGAGGACAAGTGGCTGTCAGTGGGAGGGGGGGATGGAGCCGCCGGAGAAGGATGGGGAGAGCCGCACAGAGGACAAGTGGCTGTAAGCAGGAGGGGAGGATGGAGCCGCCGGACACTTCCAGGTGAGAGCCACCCAGAGGATAGAGACATCTGGTGCCTGTGAGCGGGAGAGGGGGGACGGAGCCGGCGGAGCATGACAGGGGAGAGCAGCACAGAGGACAAGTGGCTGTCAGCGGGAGGGGGGGATGGAGCCGCTGGAGAAGGACGGGGAGAGCCGCACAGAGGACAAGTGGCTGTCAGTGGGAGGGGAAGACGGAGCCGGCGGAGCATGACAGCGGAGAGCAGCTGTCACCGCAGACCCACCGCTGCTCCCGTCCCAACTTCCACCTCACGCCACGTCTGGGTGATTGGACAAGCGGATCCAGCAGTGGATCCGCAGTCCAATCACAACTGCCTCGCTGACATGGGGGTGGTGTCCCTGTCAGCGAGGCTCTTTTTTCAGTGCCGCTTTCCCACTGTTTTTCAATGGGCTTTTAAAGCCCAGTGCTAGGCTCCGCCCCCCGGTCTCTCCCCGTTCCTATTATATATGGGAGGCACTGCTATCAGTGTCTCCCAAAGTCATTTTATACAATAAAAAATATGGCATTGCATCAAGAAGATACTTATGACATGAATATGTGTCATAAGTATCTTCAATGTATTATTTTACTAATTAATCACAGGGGAAGCATTGCCTCCCCTGACTGCACGACCCTGACATACATGCAGGGTCACACACAGGCAGGACCACACAAGTACACTTGTATAAAGGCAGGATGAGGCACTCAGTCCTACAGCACCTCCCTCATCTTTCACGGCCATGCTGCCTGCAACCAGACAGGACAAAAGAACCAGACCAGCCCATTGTATCCCCGCCAACTGCTCGGGCCACAGGAGCATGTACTGGGCTCCACCAATCCAGGCTCAACATATGTTCCTCTGACCCACAATGTCTGAAATCACCATAGCAGCAGTGGGGTTGTGCTTTTGCTGATCAGTATTCTCCCCAGGCTGGTAAGCTTCACTGCGGCTGCTGTATATGGAAAAGATGAGTGACAAGGATAAATGGAATGCAGTCAGCAAAATGCTGCTTTGCTAACGATAAGTTGTGCTTACTGTTTGGGGGACTTATGTGTGTGGGAGCCCCGGGACGACCACTCCTCCTTTAGTCCGGCTCTGGTTCCTGGGTCAAGGTGAGTATATGTGAATGTGAGTGTGAGAGTGTATATTAAAGTTGTACTTTCTACGGTGTGGAAGTGTGTTGTGTTTATTTACATTTTTCTTTTTCAAAGGGACTATAAGTATCAGTGGGCCCTTAATGCCCAGCATACTAGTACTTGTGGTTCTTCAAGCACCCATCTGTGGGGTAAGCTTGCTGGGACCTGTAGGTCTCCTGTAAAATACGATATTAGTCTAACTTTTACACAAATATTATCAATTCGGGACCCAGTGCCTGGGGGTGTCAGGGATAGCCCGGGCATCACCCTAGAGTGGGGAATCCTCCCCACTTTCTGAGGAACCCCAAGGCTGGGGTAACTAGTTAATGAGAGGAATGCTTTGGCCAGGGGACCCCATCAAGTGTGTCCGCTGGCTGTTGCATTACACCCCACCCCATCTTGCTAGTAACTGCACCCACTATTGAACCTGGATATACAGGGGGATCCCTATGCATTTCCTCCCCATATTTACAAAACCAGAACCGGCTCAAGAGCACAATGCTGGCTAATTGAAATACGGGGGACCCCCACACCATTTTTTCCCTGTAATCCATGAAGCAGGACCGGCTCTCATAGCACCGGTGCTGGTTATGCTTTTTTGGGGGGAGGTACACCACACTACTTTTTTTTCCTAGAATTAACTATTTGCTTCTCTTAAAACAGAAGTTCTCAAACTCGGTCCTCGGGAGCCCACACACTGCATGTTTTGCAGGTAACCCAGCAGGTGCACAGGTGTATTAATTACTCACTGACACATTTTAAAAGGTCCACAGGTGGAGCTAATTATTTCACTTGTGATTCTGTGAGGAGACCTGCAAAACATGCACTGTGTGGGCCCCCGAGGACCGAGTTTGAGAACCTCTGCCTTAAAACATGCTTGTTAAAAGCATGTGCTTGGATTTGATACATTGAGGTGCAATTTTAGTATGAATTTAAGTGATTTCACAAAAATATGATTCTTAGTAAATTTGCATTTTTTTGTATTGATACAAATGTTATTTCGATGAAGTTTGTTCCAATGATAATTTGCTGTGATTTGGTATGCAAAGTTCAGTTTCACATGTGATTTCCATGTGAATTGGTCACAAAATCGCTGATTTATCACAACAGAATGCTAAATTGCCCAAATACGATTCGTTGTAAATTTTCCCCTAGTAAACATTTCTTAACGGTTTCCTTTCTACATAGGAATGGGGTCAAACAGCATTTAGGGAATATTTACTAAAGCAACCTTTCCACAATTTGTTTCCGAATGTGTAGTCTTTTACATATGTGGATGCACAATGGTGGTGATTTAGACCTGATCATAGATGTGCTAAACTTAGCACATCTACGATTAGCTTCCCTGAAATGCGGGGGGACGCCCAGCACAGGGCTAGTCCGCCCAGTGTGTCAGACCCTGCCCCGTCGCAATAGTACAAAAGCATCGCACAGCGGTGATGCTTTTGTACTGGAAGAGTAGCTCCCAGCCAGCGCAGTTCCTGCGCGCTGGCATGGAGCTACCCGTCGCTGTGAGGGTCACAGTGGCTGCGCGTAACATCACGCAGCCACTGTGGCCCACCCCTCACATGGTCCAGGCACGCCTACATTGCCCGGACCGCGCCATTTCTGTTATTAAATAATCAATTAACTGCTGTAGTTCAACTATACTTTGTGACAGAAACTTATGGCTGTTCCAGTATTCAGAAATTAGATTTTTCTGGTATGTAAAGCGAGTGCAAATGACCATCAATAGATGCCATAAATTGAATACATCCTTTTGTGTTAATACAGTACATGCTTATGGCCCAGAGTGGCCAGTTTAACTGGTAAGCCAAATCACCAGTAATTTGGAAATACCTTCACCAGATGTTTCATATAAAGAATAGCAGATATACAGTTAAATGTGATTTTTAGTGCTGTACTTTTTCAGTAATATTTCAGGTTTAGCCTGTAAATTACCATTTGACTGCAGAGTTGATGAGCAAATATACAATAATTACATAATCTATGCACACATACAATTATGTGCATTTAGCATCAGATGCCTAAATGACAGTACAATTTTTAAGCATTACAGTCCATCTGCCACTGTAAAGTATTAACATATCACATGCTGTTTGAATCACACACGGTAAAGTCTTAGTATCTACTGTGCTTTTCTAATGTATAATTCACTTTAACTGGCACTGTTGAATATAAAATAGGGCAGAATTAGGGTTGCTCATTTTGCTTGTTACTATATCATTCAAAATTTAACATTTAGGAAACTGTATTTAATGTGTTAAATGTAATCTAAATATTTAGATTTATGTTGCATTTTGATACAAAAAATTCACATGACACATAAAGCAATACAAAGGTCTAAAGGTGGGTACACACTATGAGATGTGCTCTTTGAGTGACGTCCCTAGTGTTTCCCCTCCTGGGCCGGGCGGTCGGCGGCAGTGCGTACACATTGTGCAATATGATGAGCATATTGCTCAGTAACCTCCCGCAGCAGCCTGTCCGTGCTGTACAAATTGAGCTGCCTTCACGGCCGACAGCGAGGTTTGTTAACGACCCATGGAGCCGTGCATCGCTGGGCGGCGGCGGCATACACACTTGTCGAGAAAGTGAGTGACCTAGCTCAGGAAGGGTGAAAATGGCAATATCGCTCTTTTTCTCGGCAAGTGTGTATGCACCTTAAGGCAATAAAATATAAAGGCATTTATAAATAAAAATTAAAATAAACATAAAATATTGTTGCTAAACATCCATACATTAAATATTCTATGTGCGGTAGAATTCCTGAGCAAATTAGCCTAGTAAATAGTAAATAACAACATTTTACCAAAAGCCAGCTGACGGAAAAGTCTGCATTACCTGTAGTTGCTGATACTTGGTTTCAGACCATGCACAGATCAAAATCAGACTTGTGTTCAGCTATGCACTGGTCACTCAATCAGGGACATATCAAGCTGGGCACAGTACACCTTGCCAACCACTCCAAATATTCAAAGTAAAACCAAATGTTTCAAATCCTGTTTTACGATGAGGTTTTCAACTATTTTAAAAATAAGTAGGTTTTTTTATTGTCGTTGTTTTTTTTTTTTTTTTACTAAAGTGTTTTATTGCATGACATTTCTGAGTTGTGTGACGTTTCTCATTTTCTTGACACCTTAAAATGTTTTTGCTCTGTTAACTTTCCTTGTAGTAGGTTTATGCAAAGGGATATGCTTTCTTTTTGTACACTATTAGTGTCATTTTATTTGCTTTTTTTTTTTTACTTTGCAGTTGTAAATTGAGTTAAAAAAGACTGTAATTATGGGTCCTAATCATCATTGGGGTGACTGCAATATATACTTAATTACCAGAGCGATTCAGTATTGCTCCAATGTGGGGACTGCTACTCTGAAAAGCAGCTGTCCCCCGTGATCAGTATCCCTGCTACAGAAGCAATCCGGCTGACTGCACATGCTTGACCTGAGGTCATGCATGCACACAACCAAAGGTCACGCTATGCAGCTGTGGCAGAGTGATCCACTCGGATCCTTCATCACAACCCCACCCATAGGAAGGAACAGGACTCTGATAACCAGCGTCATATGAAGATGGCATTAGTTTTGCAAGTAAATTCTGAAAACTTTGAGCTCTCAGAGTTTACTAAATACTAGACGGCCCTATCAGAACCCTGAAAATACTGTAAATGGGCAAACATAAAACATGCATAAACCACTGTTTACACATGTGTAACAGTCCCATAATGGACGATGAATAGGCCCCTATATACTCATATTGTAGTAGTAGTTCTAGTTTACTAATACCAGATACATTATTTCTAAACAGACACAGACAGTATCAGACTGGGCATAAAGGGCCCATCGGGGGAATACAGTGGTATAGGCATATACTTAGAGGCTTGGTTAACCTTTAGTGAGTGCATAGTCTGGGTCCCTTGATAAATACACATAGTAAATACTGCTCTGATTATGTACCAGATTAATAACAGCAATTCACTGAAAAAAAAAGACACCATAGTCCTGTGCATTGTAATGTAACATGTACAATGTTAAATTCAAGTGCACAGTCTGGAAGCTGATCCATAGAGTAGTGGTTGGGCCGGTCACTGGGGCCTACCGGGGTTTTCCCTTGTGGACCAGTCCGATCCTGGACATAGATAATAAACCTGACAAATAACGGTTTCGTTAAAAATGAGAATAGGACTTTGATAAAGGGCTGATGTGTTCTAGTGTTAGGGAGTAAAATTATTAGAATGACAGAAAAGATAATTTGTCACCAGAACTGTTAATGACAAACAGTTTGCTGTCTCTATGGTACCTAGATTTAGCATACTGTGTATTGGAAATAAGAAATGTATATAGAAATATGTGCAATGTGCGTGGCCACCAGCAGCTGGTGTAGGGATGGTCAAAATCCCATGTATATATATAATACAGAAAAAATGAGTGAACCAGCACTGGCTGTAGAAAATATATCTAACAGAATAGATGGTTTGTTTTACAAGGAGTAATCACAAATTATTACATAAAATGCATAAAGAAAAGTATAATGTATTTATTAAAAGTCCACATACAATAGTTGTGTGGGGAATTAGAATCATAAGTAGCTACTTCTCTACATTGAATCTTAGTTGCAAATCCACTCGTATATTCTTATATACAGTTCCAAAAACTTGGCTAGGACATTCGCCAATCAGATACAGCCACTGTAAATGCAGTATATTTTACCAGATATGAATTAGCAATGATCTCCTGAGGAAGCTGGATGCCTAATAACTAGTGAAACGCGTTGAGCTCATTCAACTTTCTATTATTCACCTGGAGCTTATTCCACTCTCCATCATCCATCTGGATTCCTGTCATCCATATTGGCATCATTTGGATACTTGTTCCACCACTGAACTTGCACTGCAGCACCTTCATCCAGTTTATCCCTCCTGCTACTGTATGTATGGATCATTCCTAAAGCTGAGACATTGTCAAGGGATCATTGTCAATTCATATCTGGTAAAACATACTGCATTTTCATTTTTGAACTGTACAGTATATAGGAATATACGAGTGGATTTGCAACTAAGATTCAATATAGAGACGTGGCTACATATGATTCTAATTCTCCACACAACTATTGTATGTGGACTTTTAATATATACATTTTACTTTTTTATGCATTTTATGTAATAAATTGTGATTATTCCCCATAAAACAAACCATCTAATCTGTTAGATATATTTTCTACAGCCAGCGCTGGTACACTCATTTTTTCTTCACTGTGTATTGGAAATGGTTGAACAGATTTGCCATTGCGTCTAGTCTATATTACCATATGTCTTGTGGTAGATACATTTTCTACAGCTGCAAAGTTAAGTCGCTTCAAGGTTCCTCCTTCAGCTCCCAAGCTGGCAGTATGATTCACTTTGGAGGATTTTTGGATTACGTGTATGTCTACTAAGGATAGCATCCATCCATAAAGTACAATTTCTCCAAAAGTTTGGAGAGCTTCAGTGAGTGCTTGAGCATATATCTGAATTTCTCTACAGCTCACTGTCAGTTAAGGTTGCAATAAAATCCCTTTAATCAGAAAATCATGAAAACATGAATTACACAGGTTCTGTGGTGGGTTGATGTCAAGTGTTGATATCACCTGGTTTTTATAATTTACACAAACTGTGTTAGTCATACAGTATGTATACCCAATTAAAGGGATATCATAGCAACCCTACTCTCAGTTAAAAGTAAAAACAAATCAGGTGAACCAATAATTGAGCTCACTGTTTAACAAGACTATTGAGTGGAATCTCTGCTATGTTCTGAATTTGCTCATCTATGGCTAGCCATTTTTCATTCAGTATGAAATTCACCTATTCCTGAAGTTCCAGATTGTTATTCTGTTTCTTCTACTAACAATGTGGTCCAGGATTCCAATGGTATCTGGCATCTAGATTAGAAAAATCACTTGAGGTCTTCAAATAAGTTTGCATATACTTTGCAGACCTTAAAACGAGTGTTGTGCCGAAACTTCTATTGAATAGAATGTCTGGATTTTATATACAGTATATAATACATGTAATATATATTTCCATTCCCAATAAATTAAATAACTTCTTGCACAGTAGACCCTTCTTTTTTTTTTGCAAAAAGCTTTTCCAGCTACTCTGCACCACTACCTGTAAGAAGTATAGATTCACTGGCTGGTGAGCTGCATGAAAACCCCACTACTATATACTGGAGCCATACTCCATGAGAATCAGTGTGTATACAACAGTGAATTCTGACTTAACCTGTTATACTTCAATAATCCAACACTACTAGCTAAGTAACAGGACTATTCATAGTTTGTGTCATCGGCTGGTGTGTGTCTATAGAACTGCAAATAACACCAGCACATCATCCCCAACATACCTGGGAAAATTCTACTGAGGACTTTGGAAACTTGTACTACCTCAGTAGAAATTAAAATGAGTCTCCACAACCAAGTACTGTACTCTGTAATGAGACCTATATATATATATATATATATATATATACTCTTGATATGTAGCACTCTGCGGTCTGGTTAATAATTGAAAACGGAGCCAATTTAGCAACGTTTTGGGCTCTATTGCCTGTCTTCAGACAGCACATAAACGTGTATGTGCTGCCTGAACTGAAGACGGGCAATAGAGCCCGAAACATTGCTAAATTGGCTCCGTATTGAATTATTGACCAGATCGCAGAGTGCCACATATCGAGATTATGCATTTAACTACAATGAGCACCACGGCAAGATGAAGGAAAAGAGGGAGAGTGCAAGTTGATCGCCTCTCTCTCTCTCTCTCTCTCTCTCTCTCTCTCTATATATATATATATATATATATATATATATACAGTATATATGTGTATTTATGTTTATTTATTTATTATTTTCAGGACAGTCTGGAAGCCTCGATATCTCCAAAGTAGGCCCAACCTCACCATTCTACCAGCTTCTGAACTACAATGTTCTGCTCATTGTCCCACTCCCGTCATTTGCTAAATAAAATATAAAAAAGTCATAATGAAAAAAAAAAAAATCTCCTGGCCTCATCAGCCTAGTGTGCCACCTCACAGCAAGTGCCACCCCTAGGATCATACCTTACGTGCCTAATGGGAAATCCACCAGTGTCTGAGGAAAAATATCAAAGTCCTCCCTGTGCAGTGTATAATTTAAAGATTCAAAATGTATAGGTGCCCAAGGCAATGAAGTCTTACAAATGAGTATTTGCATCAAATGTTTAACCTCAAAGTTCCCCATCTGCCACCTCCAATATCCCCAGAAGTATAAAGAAGGAGCACAGTCCACCAACTGACTGAATGGGAGCATGCCCAAGACGCACCATTGTTGAAATGCATGAGGATGTAAGCTTGGTGTAAAGTCCAGGCTGTAGAAAAGAGATGTGAGTGGGGTAGACTAGAGGGAAATTGTATATGCATGTGAGGCTCCTATTTCAAGATAATGTGTCAAGAGTTATTGTTTTTATTTTTGATTATTACCAATAAAATGTGTACTTACTGTATTTAAATAATAAATTTGGTAGTTTTGTAGTGTATAATTAACCTATTGCGAAGGAGTCCAACATGTGTTTGGGCAAAATCACAATAATTTCACTGCCATCTTCACACTGGCAAACAATGGGTAGGAATTAATTCAAATGACATTTTCACCTATCATAAATTGAGTATTATTTCCAATTACATACTGTGATTATTTCCACACTTTTATACACTATGATATCCATTTGTATACAGTACCTATTCTTGACAACCACATAGAGAACATCTGAAGATAGGACCTTCCCAAAAACTTGACTTCATGGATGAGTTTACTGTCAACAGGCAACGGTGTAATATTGTTTAATGTGATTTTACTATATAAAAAAGGCAATCATTTATAGCAAAGATCCTTTTACAGTGTACACTGTAATATTCCCCATAAATTCACAGAAAGACAACATTAACACTGGAGACATTGCAAATAATATCTAAGGGCAGGAATGTACCAGATCACCACTAATTTTCACATAATCTTTTAGGGAATAGTTGTTAAATCTCCTCACCATCTGTCACACTGGAACAAGTCACAAAATTTCAAAACTGCAGAATTAAGTACAGTCCTGAAATGAAGAAAACATCAAATTTGCATGTTTAATATGAAAAATACAAGAACAAATTATGTGCAAAAACTTTTAAAAAATGGAAAATTGTACAGTGTTTTTTGTCTAACGGCATTCAGCAGTACGCAGTACAGGCACCATTTTTAGGTTCTTATGATTACTGTAGTTCCAGAATCAGGAAGAAATAAGTCTACTCATTTCAGAAACAAATACAGTAACCATCTGACTACTTCTCCAGAGTAATATAAAAGCTACTGTACATTTTCATCAACTTTTTTTTGAGTACCAGTATTATTTTTCTGGGTAATAGAAAAGAATCACTGTGTAAAGTGTTTATGTAATAAATGGTCTTCTCAAAGTGAAATACAAAAGACAAAAACAAAAGTAATAAGTGAAAAGATTATTTCAATAAATAAAATAATGAAAAGTGGAGATGTGCCCTGTATTACAAGGCATATCAAGGCAGCGGGCCAAGGGGGAACAGCAGGATGTGGCAGCAGACAGTTCTGGGATCAAAGTTACCACGTGGGAAAAATCCCCATGTGGTTTACCACGTGGGGAAAATCTATAATAATTGAATAGCTCTGGGTGTGAAATCCAGGACTTTTCTCAACTGGTAGACGTGGCACCTAACTGGATATGCTGCTATATGTATGTGAAACTAATATTTGGGCAATGTGTCTGATTTTCTCTCTGGATTCTGGTGTGAATATCCTTATGTGTCATTATAAGTTTTAATGTGTTTATTTATGTGGCAGCTACATATTAGACTATGCTGTACAGGGAATATTATATATCTAACTTGCGGTAATTTACCATGCTGGAAAAAAGGGTAGTAGTCTTTTGATTTAAAGCCTGGGGCTATTCAATTACAGTGCATTAATTCATAGAATCTGGAATAATTTCCTGGCGCTATGGGTTAACAGCTTTTCAGTAGGGCAATTAATGTGGATTTCTGTTCGGGCTTCTCTCACACTCAAACACTATAAGGTATGAGGGGTGCAGGCACCTCCCTCGCTTCACCCTCAGAGGGGGTGACATCAAAATGCCAACTTCTCCGCAGTGAGGAGCCAACACTACAGGCACTAGTATCCTAGGGCAGCACACACTCCGGAGTGATGCAATAAATTAATCCCTGTGACACCACACTACCCTGTTAGTCCATACCCATTTTTGGACTTTTCAGGGGTGGTATAGGGGGGAATTCAATTTTGGGTATGAGATTTAGTGAGGTAAAAAAAACTGCATACCTCGCATCCAATTTTAGTATTACTGTAGGTATGCATGCTCCCAATACTTGCAGTATCTGATACAGAACAAGAGGTCATGAGGTTTTCAGAGCTGAAAACGCTGCTGCGCGTGAATTGAAAAAGATACCCACCTTTCTGGCAGTCTCCAGTGGTCTGCACAGCTCCTGGTGGTCTCTCCTCCAACTCCCCACTGGGGAGAGGGCTGCAGGGAGTCTTGAGGTTACTGGGAGGCTGTTGTTCTTCGAACTGATGCCTCCAGGGGGGAATACACTGATACGGGGGTGGGTTCACACACACTCATGAACAAATACACACACTTACAGACAATCATACACACTTGCAAGCACCAACTACACAGGTTCTCAACTTAAGGAGAACGAATTGACAGAATAGGAGAGGAGTGGGTTAAACCTCAGCTAGTCTGGGGGCAGGACTGTAAGGCATTATGGGAGTTTTATTGTTAGCCAATAGGAATGAATGTTGGGGGTAGGTGGAATGTGTTCTTAAGCCTGAGAAAGGGGCTGGGTCAGCCTCTTCTGCTTTTGTCGTCCCACCCTCCCTCCCTACTGGTGGTGTTTGTTTTATGTTGTTGCGTTGGCTATTTTCGTGCTGTGGGTTGTCACGGTTTGGTTGTGGCGGGAAAGAACGGCAAGTTAACATTTGTTGTATTAAAGAGTGGATTGGAGATCATTTGGTTGTTGATTTTTAGGTGCGCTCTCCTTCGCTGACTGGTTTTACATCTGCTGGACCGCCTTCACGGGTGGCAGCCTCATCACCTTCACGGGTGGGTAGTCAGGATAGAGGTTGAGCGGATACCTATTTGTTTGTTGGAAGGTTTACGTCAGTTCTTTTTTATAAGATAGTTATCTATGGGATAGGGATGTTTAGCCGTTCTTTCTGGCCACCATACTTTAGTTTAATTGTTCACAGTTAATAGTTCACTTAAATAAATAGCTAACAATTTCTGCCAAATTCAAGTCTCCGTGTCTTTATTTATTATAATTAAGTGTTAAGATGTTACAGTTATGTTACGGACAATCCTCAGACTATATGAGGTTTAAAAGAATGTATTTATTTTAAAGGTTTAGGCATGGAAATGTATTAGCTATAATACATATTTTATTACGTTATTACCTGTCTGATATACATTCCTAAGAATTTATGAACTGCCACACAGCAGTTCACTTGGTTGGTCGCAGCAATTTTATCTGTTTAAAACAAAATGTCAGTTTGCCTTTCATCACACTAATTGAGACTTTTGTCAAAGGGGCTTCTTTCCACAAATTAAATAACGTTTATTAATCTGCTGAACAAATAACAGAGGCATAAAATTTCACTATCTCATTCTTTGGCTTTACTCAGCAGGATGAGACAGCTTTAACAAGTCACACATGATAGACAGACACTTTAAATCCCCAGGATTATTTCTGCACTAGCTTTAATTATACAGAAATCTGTCATAGTTCACCAAAACTGATTAGATTATTAAAGCACTCGGTTTCTTATTACATATGTTTATCACATTGCATACTAATTATGTTAAACAAACTTATTGATGGTCACCTACACTTTTCACAATAATTACAGATATAAGCGTACTTACAGAGTTTACTAAAGACAGCTATATTTGCAGATGCTTCTCAGGAAAAGATCTTGTAAAACTTTTCATTAGAATATTCAATGGATGTGGACAGATATTCCCTGCTTATCTGCACAGTATGCCAGGGCTTAATTTTAGGAAAATCTAAATTGCCAATGGGTGCTTGGGGGATCGAGTCCCCCAATAGTGGCCAGGGATGATGCCCCATTAGTGCGTCTGTGGGGCAAGTCTGCCCAAAGCTGAAGCTTTCTGTAGAATAGAAAACAAAAATTTCAGCTCTTCTGAATTTTAAAACTTTTTCATTTTGCAATGCTAGCTATAGTCAGGAAAACACAGTATCAAATTAATCTGTGCAAAGGTTTTATAATTATAATTACTTATTACTTATAATTTTCTTTACAACTTGAATTTAATTGCAAGATTAAGACATCCAAATGGGAACAAGGGGGGTAATTCCTAGTTGATTGCTCGCTAGCAGTTTTTAGCAGCTGTGCAAACGCTATGCCGCCTCCCACTGGGAGTGTATTTTAGCTTAGCAGAAGTGCAAACGAAAGGATCGCAGAGCAACGGCAAAGTTTTTTTGTGCAGTTTTAGAGTAGCTCAATACCTACTCAGTGCTTGTGATGACCTCAGACTGTTCAGTTCCTGTTTTGATGTCACAAACACGCCCTGCGTTCGCCCAGCCATGCCTGCGTTTTTCCTGGCACGCCTGCGTTTTTTTGAACACTCCCTGAAAACGGTCAGTTGACACCCAGAAACGCCCACTTCATGTCAATCACTCTGCGGCCAGCAGTGCGACTGAAAATCTTCGCTAGACCCTGTGTGAAACTACATCGTTCGTTGTAATAGTACGTCGCACGTGCGCATTGTGGCGCATACGCATGCGCAGAAGTGCCGTTATTTTGCCTCATTGCTGCACAACAAACGAATGCAGCTAGCGATCAACTCGGAATGACACCCTATATGTTGAAAGATATGTGGATGACATTTTCTTAAAGTAGTAAAGAATGATCCTATAATCTATATATCACAGGAATAACATACTTGCACAATTGGCTCAACCTAATGTTTACATAAAAACATAAAATAGCAACATGCCAAAATGCAGTATTTAATTCTAGGTTGACCACTATTGGTCAACAGTAAGCAGGTCGACATGGTTTCTAGGTCAACAGGAACTCTAGGTCGACATTTTCTATGTCAACATGACGAAAGGTCGACATGCATTTTTCACTTTTTTTAAAATTTATTTTCATGTTTTCATACTTTATGTTCCACATGGATTACAATTGGGAACAGTAACCTGTGCCGAGCGCAGCGGTAGCGCAAGCCATGCGAAGGGACACAGTGCAGTAATTGGGGTTCCCGGTCCCTGTACGGAGAAAACGACACCAAAAAAAGTAAAAAAATAATGTCAACCTTTTCTCATGTTAACATACTACATGTCGACCTAGAGTCCCTGTCAACCTAGAAACCATGTCGACCTGCTTACAGTCGACCAATATTGGTCGACCTAAGTCTAATCTACCTAACATACCACACCCATGTGTACGGCGCCCCCCTGCAAACTAGAGATGAGCGCCTGAAATTTTTCGGGTTTTGTGTTTTGGTTTTGGGTTCGGTTCCGCGGCCGTGTTTTGGGTTCGACCGCGTTTTGGCAAAACCTCACCAAATTTTTTTTTGTCGGATTCGGGTGTGTTTTGGATTCGGGTGTTTTTTTAAAAAAAACACTAAAAAACAGCTTAAATCATAGAATTTGGGGGTCATTTTGATCCCATATTATTATTAACCTCAAAAACCATAATTTCCACTCATTTTCAGTCTATTCTGAATACCTCACACCTCACAATATTATTTTTAGTCCTAAAATTTGCACCAAGGTCGCTGGATGACTAAGCTAAGCGACACTAGTGGCCGACACAAACACCTGGCCCATCTAGGAGTGGCACTGCAGTGTCACGCAGGATGTCCCTTCCAAAAAACCCTCCCCAATCAGCACATGACGCAAAGAAAAAAAGAGGCGCAATGAGGTAGCTGACTGTGTGAGTAAGATAAGCGACCCTAGTGGCCGACACAAACACCGGGCCCATTTAGGAGTGGCACTGCAGTGTCACGCAGGATGTCCCTTCCAAAAAACCCTCCCCAATCAGCACATGACGCAAAGAAAAAAAGAGGCGCAATGAGGTAGCTGACTGTGTGAGTAAGATTAGCGACCCTAGTGGCCGACACAAACACCGGGCCCATTTAGGAGTGGCACTGCAGTGTCACGCAGGATGTCCCTTCCAAAAAACCCTCCCCAATCAGCACATGACGCAAAGAAAAAAAGAGGCGCAATGAGGTAGCTGACTGTGTGAGTAAGATTAGCGACATAGTGGCCGACACAAACACCGGGCCCATTTAGGAGTGGCACTGCAGTGTCACGCAGGATGTCCCTTCCAAAAAACCCTCCCCAATCAGCACATGACGCAAAGAAAAAAAGAGGCGCAATGAGGTAGCTGACTGTGTGAGTAAGATTAGCGACCCTAGTGGCCGACACAAACACCGGGCCCATTTAGGAGTGGCACTGCAGTGTCACGCAGGATGTCCCTTCCAAAAAACCCTCCCCAAACAGCACATGACGCAAAGAAAAATAAAAGAAAAAAGAGGTGCAAGATGGAATTGTCCTTGGGCCCTCCCACCCACCCTTATGTTGTATAAACAAAACAGGACATGCACACTTTAACCAACCCATCATTTCAGTGACAGGGTCTGCCACACGACTGTGACTGATATGACGGGTTGGTTTGGACCCCCCCCAAAAAAGAAGCAATTAATCTCTCCTTGCACAAACTGGCTCTACAGAGGCAAGATGTCCACCTCATCATCACCCTCCGATATATCACCGTGTACATCCCCCTCCTCACAGATTATCAATTCGTCCCCACTGGAATCCACCATCTCAGCTCCCTGTGTACTTTGTGGAGGCAATTGCTGCTGGTCAATGTCTCCGCGGAGGAATTGATTATAATTCATTTTAATGAACATCATCTTCTCCACATTTTCTGGATGTAACCTCGTACGCCGATTGCTGACAAGGTGAGCGGCGGCACTAAACACTCTTTCGGAGTACACACTTGTGGGAGGGCAACTTAGGTAGAATAAAGCCAGTTTGTGCAATGGCCTCCAAATTGCCTCTTTTTCCTGCCAGTATAAGTATGGACTGTGTGACGTGCCTACTTGGATGCGGTCACTCATATAATCCTCCACCATTCTTTCAATGGTGAGAGAATCATATGCAGTGACAGTAGACGACATGTCCGTAATCGTTGTCAGGTCCTTCAGTCCGGACCAGATGTCAGCATCAGCAGTCGCTCCAGACTGCCCTGCATCACCGCCAGCGGGTGGGCTCGGAATTCTGAGCCTTTTCCTCGCACCCCCAGTTGCGGGAGAATGTGAAGGAGGAGATGTTGACAGGTCGCGTTCCGCTTGACTTGACAATTTTCTCACCAGCAGGTCTTTCAACCCCAGCAGACTTGTGTCTGCCGGAAAGAGAGATCCAAGGTAGGCTTAAAATCTAGGATCGAGCACGGTGGCCAAAATGTAGTGCTCTGATTTCAACAGATTGACCACCCGTGAATCCTTGTTAAGCGAATTAAGGGCTCCATCCACAAGTCCCACATGCCTAGCGGAATCGCTCCGTGTTAGCTCCTCCTTCAATGTCTCCAGCTTCTTCTGCAAAAGCCTGATGAGGGGAATGACCTGACTCAGGCTGGCAGTGTCTGAACTGACTTCACGTGTGGCAAGTTCAAAGGGCATCAGAACCTTGCACAACGTTGAAATCATTCTCAACTGCGCTTGAGACAGGTGCATTCCACCTCCTATATCGTGCTCAATTGTATAGGCTTGAATGGCCTTTTGCTGCTCCTCCAACCTCTGAAGCATATAGAGGGTTGAATTCCACCTCGTTACCACTTCTTGCTTCAGATGATGGCAGGGCAGGTTCAGTAGTTTTTGGTGGTGCTCCAGTCTTCTGTACGTGGTGCCTGTACGCCGAAAGTGTCCCGCAATTTTTCAGGCCACCGACAGCATCTCTTGCACGCCCCTGTCGTTTTTTAAATAATTCTGCACCACCAAATTCAAGGTATGTGCAAAACATGGGACGTGCTGGAATTTGCCCATATTTAATGCACACACAATATTGCTGGCGTTGTCCGATGCCACAAATCCACAGGAGAGTCCAATTGGGGTAAGCCATTCCGTGATGATCTTCCTCAGTTGCCGTAAGAGGTTTTCAGCTGTGTGCGTATTCTGGAAACCGGTGATACAAAGCGTAGCCTGCCTAGGAAAGAGTTGGCGTTTGCGAGATGCTGCTACTGGTGCCGCCGCTGCTGTTCTTGCGGCGGGAGTCCATACATCTACCCAGTGGGCTGTCACAGTCATATGGTCCTGACCCTGCCCTGCTCCACTTGTCCACATGTCCGTGGTTAAGTGGACATTGGGTACAACTGCATTTTTTAGGACACTGGTGAGTCTTTTTCTGACATCCGTGTACATTCTCGGTATCGCCTGCCTAGAGAAGTGGAACCTAGATGGTATTTGGTAACGGGGGCACACTGCCTCAATAAATTGTCTAGTTCCCTGTGAACTAACGGCGGATACCGGACGCACGTCTAACACCAACATAGTTGTCAAGGCCTCAGTTATCCGCTTTGCAGCAGGATGACTGCTGTGATATTTCATCTTCCTCGCAAAGGACTGTTGAACAGTCAATTGCTTACTGGAAGTAGTACAAGTGGGCTTACGACTTCCCCTCTGGGATGACCATCGACTCCCAGCAGCAACAACAGCAGCGCCAGCAGCAGTAGGCGTTACACGCAAGGATGCATCGGAGGAATCCCAGGCAGGAGAGGAATCGTCAGAATTGCCAGTGACATGGCCTGCAGGACTATTGGCATTCCTGGGGAAGGAGGAAATTGACACTGAGGGAGTTGGTGGGGTGGTTTGCGTGAGCTTGGTTACAAGAGGAAGGGATTTACTGGTCAGTGGACTGCTTCCGCTGTCACCCAAAGTTTTTGAACTTGTCACTGTCTTATTATGAATGCGCTGCAGGTGACGTATAAGGGAGGATGTTCCGAGGTGGTTAACGTCCTTACCCCTACTTATTACAGCTTGACAAAGGGAACACATGGCTTGACACCTGTTGTCCGCATTTCTGTTGAAATACCTCCACACCGAAGAGCTGATTTTTTTGGTATTTTCACCTGGCATGTCAACGGCCATATTCCTCCCACCGACAACAGGTGTCTCCCCGGGTGCCTGACTTAAACAAACCACCTCACCATCAGAATCCTCCTGGTCAATTTCCTCCCCAGCGCCAGCAACACCCATATCCTCCTCATCCTGGTGTACTTCAACACTGACATCTTCAATCTGACTATCAGGAACTGGACTGCGGGTGCTCCTTCCAGCACTTGCAGGGGGCATGCAAATGGTGGAAGGCGCATGCTCTTCACGTCCAGTGTTGGGAAGGTCAGGCATCGCAACCGACACAATTGGACTCTCCTTGTGGATTTGGGATTTCGAAGAATGCACAGTTCTTTGCTGTGCTTTTGCCAGCTTGAGTCTTTTCATTTTTCTAGCGAGAGGCTGAGTGCTTCCATCCTCATGTGAAGCTGAACCACTAGCCATGAACATAGGCCAGGGCCTCAGCCGTTCCTTGCCACTCCGTGTGGTAAATGGCATATTGGCAAGTTTACGCTTCTCCTCCGACAATTTTATTTTAGGTTTTGGAGTCCTTTTTTTACTGATATTTGGTGTTTTGGATTTGACATGCTCTGTACTATGACATTGGGCATCGGCCTTGGCAGACGACGTTGCTGGCATTTCATCGTCTCGGCCATGACTAGTGGCAGCAGCTTCAGCACGAGGTGGAAGTGGATCTTGATCTTTCCCTAATTTTGGAACCTCAACATTTTTGTTCTCCATATTTTAATAGGCACAACTAAAAGGCACCTCAGGTAAACAATGGAGATGGATGGATACTAGTATACAATTATGGACGGACTGCCGAGTGCCGACACAGAGGTAGCCACAGCCGTGAACTACCGTACTGTACTGTGTCTGCTGCTAATATAGACTGGTTGATAAAGAGATGTCTTAGTATGTATGTATGAAGAAGAAAGAAAAAAAAACCACGGTTAGGTGGTATACAATTATGGACGGACTGCCGAGTGCCGACACAGAGGTAGCCACAGCCGTGAACTACCTTACTGTACTGTGTCTGCTGCTAATATAGACTGGTTGATAAAGAGATGTCGTAGTATGTATGTATAAAGAAGAAAGAAAAAAAAACCACGGTTAGGTGGTATACAATTATGGACGGACTGCCGAGTGCCGACACAGAGGTAGCCACAGCCGTGAACTACCGTACTGTACTGTGTCTGCTGCTAATATAGACTGGTTGATAAAGAGATGTCATAGTATGTATGTATAAAGAATAAAGAAAAAAAAACCACGGTTAGGTGGTATACAATTATGGACGGACTGCCGAGTGCCGACACAGAGGTAGCCACAGCCGTGAACTACCGTACTGTACTGTGTCTGCTGCTAATATAGACTGGTTGATAAAGAGATGTCGTAGTATGTATGTATGAAGAAGAAAGAAAAAAAAACCACGGTTAGGTGGTATACAATTATGGACGGACTGCCGAGTGCCGACACAGAAGTAGCCACAGCCGTGAACTACCGTACTGTACTGTGTCTGCTGCTAATATAGACTGGTTGATAAAGAGATGTTGTAGTATGTATGTATGTATGAAGAAGAAAGAAAAAAAAACCACGGGTAGGTGGTATACAATTATGGACGGACTGCCGAGTGCCGACACAGAGGTAGCCACAGCCGTGAACTACCGTACTGTACTGTGTCTGCTGCTAATATAGACTGGTTGATAAAGAGATGTAGTAGTATGTATGTATAAAGAAGAAAGAAAAAAAAACCACGGGTAGGTGGTATACAATTATGGACGGACTGCCGAGTGCCGACACAGAGGTAGCCACAGCCGTGAACTACCGTACTGTACTGTGTCTGCTGCTAATATAGACTGGTTGATAAAGAGATGTCGTAGTATGTATGTATAAAGAAGAAAGAAAAAAAAACCACGGTTAGGTGGTATACAATTATGGACGGACTGCCGAGTGCCGACACAGAGGTAGCCACAGCCGTGAACTACCGTACTGTACTGTGTCTGCTGCTAATATAGACTGGTTGATAAAGAGATGTCGTAGTATGTATGTATGAAGAAGAAAGAAAAAAAAAACACGGTTAGGTGGTATACAATTATGGACGGACTGCCGAGTGCCGACACAGAGGTAGCCACAGCCGTGAACTACCGTACTGTACTGTGTCTGCTGCTAATATAGACTGGTTGATAAAGAGATGTCGTAGTATGTATGTATAAAGAAGAAAGAAAAAAAAACCACGGTTAGGTGGTATACAATTATGGACGGACTGCCGAGTGCCGACACAGAGGTAGCCACAGCCGTGAACTACCGTACTGTACTGTGTCTGCTGCTAATATAGACTGGTTGATAAAGAGATGTAGTAGTATGTATGTATAAAGAAGAAAGAAAAAAAAACCACGGTTAGGTGGTATACAATTATGGATGGACTGCCGAGTGCCGACACAGAGGTAGCTACAGCCGTGAACTACCGTACTGTGTCTGCTGCGACTGGATGATAAATAATGATATAAAAAATATATATATATCACTACTGCAGCCGGACAGGTATATATATTATATAATGACGGACCTGCTGGACACTGTCTGTCAGCAGAATGAGTTTTTTATAGAATAAAAAAAAAAACACCACACAAGTGAAGTCACACGACGAGTGTTTAACTTTTTCAGGCAATCACAATATAGTATACTACTAACTATACTGGTGGTCAGTGTGGTCAGGTCACTGGTCAGTCACACTGGCAGTGGCACTCCTGCAGCAAAAGTGTGCACTGTTTAATTTTAATATAATATGTACTCCTGGCTCCTGCTATAACCTATAACTGGCACTGCAGTGCTCCCCAGTCTCCCCCACAATTATAAGCTGTGTGAGCTGAGCACAGTCAGATATATAATATATACATAGATGATGCAGCACACTGGGCTGAGCAGTGCACACAGATATGGTATGTGACTGTCTTGTACTCCTGGCTCCTGCTATAACCTATAACTGGCACTGCAGTGCTCCCCAGTCTCCCCCACAATTATAAGCTGTGTGAGCTGAGCACAGTCAGATATATAATATATACATAGATGATGCAGGCATGCAGCACACTGGGCTGAGCAGTGCACACAGATATGGTATGTGACTGAGTCACTGTGTGTACCGTTTTTTTCAGGCAGAGAACGGATATATTAAATAAAACAACTGCACTGCTGGTGGTCACTGTGGTCAGTCACTAAACTCTGCACTCTCTTCTACAGTATCAGCCTCAGGTCAATCTCTCTCTCTCTCTCCTAATCTAAATGGAGAGGACGCCAGCCACGTCCTCTCCCTATCAATCTCAATGCACGTGTGAAAATGGCGGCGACGCGCGGCTCGAGTCCTTATATAGAATCCGAGTCTCGCGAGAATCCGACAGCGTCATGATGACGTTCGGGCGCGCTCGGGTTAACCGAGCAAGGCAGGAAGATCCGAGTCGCTCGGACCCGTGAAAAAAAACATGAAGTTCGTGCGGGTTCGGATTCAGAGAAACCGAACCCGCTCATCTCTACTGCAAACTCCAAATTTGTGCATTAACCCCCATACTTTCTAAAGGAACAGTGCACACCAAAGGCACATGGCACAAAAAAGAGGTGTGGTATCACAATTAAGGGGCATGGCCAAACAATAGTACTGCTAATTTCAAGTTATACCACACAGTAGTACAATCCTATTGCCATTGCACTGTACATAGAGCCCCTATTTCATATCACACCACAGAGTAGTGCACCTTACTCACATTATGACACAAAGTACTGCCCCATATTCACATGATGCTACACAGTATTATCCTTTATACACAATGCCAATGGTAGCAGTGCTGCTTATGAACATAATAAGTGTAGTGTTGCTTATAAAAATATTAATGCCCATGGTAGCAATGCCAATTAGAGATGAGCGGCTCAAATTTTTAAGAAATTTGAACCACCCCGATCAATGGGATGTGCCTGGCTGCCTCAGATCCCTTTCCGAGGCAAAACCTTGAGATCCCGCCATCGGATCTCGCACCTTTTTCTCTGGTGCCAATTTCCCAGTGAAATCAATGGGCTGACCGCTGATGGCTCTCAGCCAATCAGCATTCCCTATAGACTTCAATGGGACAAGATGTACCCTACCGCACTAATGACACTGCTGGGTGCACTGTCAACACCACAGCCCACACTGCTGACATCCTCCACACTGCCTACACACCTGCACTGCGGACACAGATGGCACTCCTGCACTGTCAACACAGTCAGCACCCTACACTGTTGACTCTGCCAGCACCCCTGCAATGATGACATCACTGACACCCCTGCAATGAGGACACTGCCAGCACCCCCGTACTGTGGATCACCGGCACTTGGAAGATCCACCACTAATCCTGTTCCAGTCTGCAGTGTGAGCGGGGCTTTAAGCCTCAGTGACATCATTATTTGGGTCAGTCCCAGGTTTTAGGAGGAAAAGAGGTATGAGAGTACATTGTACCCTTCCACCATGGCCATAACTAGGTGTGTGCCTGTGGTACCTGGCACAAAGCGCATGTGAATTGCATATGGACTGTGGGTGCAGCACTGTGGGAAACACTGCCAGTTCCGTGCTGCAATAGTTCTGCGCAAGTATGTAGCTGGCAGTGATATGTAACTGCTGCACCCAATTGGCCACCTATGCTGCAGAGCTGACTGCTGTATACATTATAGCAGGCAGCACTGGGCAGTTACACTCTACGCCCCCTGTTCTCTGCCTCCCTACTGCTCTCCTGCATTGTGTGATAGGACTTCCTGGTTGCAGGAGATGGTTTCTGCTTCTCACTACCAGGCACATCATATATAAGTTACTGCATAGCTGCTTCAGGGGGTAGGGGGTTCTCAGACACACACTCTGCTCTTACACACCACACACACACACACTGTTTACTGACACTACACCCTGCTCTTAAACACCACACACACTGCTCACTGACACTACATCCTGCTCTCACACACCACACACATACTGCTCACAGACACTACACACCTGCTCTTTCACACACACACACACACACACACACACACACCTCACTGACACTACACCCTGTTCCCAGACACTGCACCCTGCTCTTACACACACTGGGCTCTACCTTGCATAATGTATATTAAGTGCTCTACCTGGCATACTGTGGGCTCTACCAGGCATAATGTGGTCTATATCTGGCATAATGTGTGCATGGTGCTCTACCTAGCATAATATGGGCTCTACCTGGCACAATGTGTATCAGGTACTTTACCTGACATAGGGGTAAATTTACTAAGATTCGTGTTTTCCCGTTTCAGGTCAAAGTTCAATCACGAATGACATCGAAAGTGTAAAACTGCAACTTTTTGAATTTGTTACGATGGATTTACTAAGCTGTCGTATTCGGGTTTTTCTTTTGTTCCGATGTCGATGTCATTCGTGTTTTTATTTTTATTTTTACGGCAGTGATTAGCAAAACACTGCCGACTTTTTTACAATGAATCTCGGCCGGATCTGTGTGATCCGTGCTGGGGTTCATTTTTTTTTTTTTTT
The DNA here is from genome assembly GCF_028390025.1 of Pseudophryne corroboree. Classification (NCBI taxonomy): domain Eukaryota; kingdom Metazoa; phylum Chordata; class Amphibia; order Anura; family Myobatrachidae; genus Pseudophryne; species Pseudophryne corroboree. The sequence goes on along the minus strand of NC_086451.1, from coordinate 320,239,171 downwards.
AAATTAAACACTGTAAAATCCCCCAAAAAAATTGCGTGGGGTCCCCTCTCCTAAGCATAACCAGCCTCGGGCTCTTTGAACCGATCCTGGTTGCAGAAATATGGGGAAAAAAATGACAGGGGTTCCCCCATATTTAAGCAACCAGCATCGGGCTCTGCGCCTGGTCCTGGTTCCAAAAATACGGGGGACAAAAAGAGTAGGGGTCCCCCGTATTTTTAAAACCAGCACCGGGCTCCACTAGCTGGACAGATAATGCCACAGCCGGGGGTCACTTTTATATAGTGCCCTGCGGCCGTGGCATCAAATATCCAACTAGTCACCCCTGGCCGGGGTACCCTGGGGGAGTGGGGACCCCTTCAATCAAGGGGTCCCCCCCCCAGCCACGCAAGGGCCAGGGGTGAAGCCCGAGGCTGTCCCCCCCCCATCAAATGGGCTGCGGATGGGGGGGGCTGATAGCCTTTTGTGATAATGAAAAGATATTGTTTTTGTAGCAGTACTACAAGGCCCAGCAAGCCTCCCCCACATGCTGGTACTTGGAGAACCACAAGTACCAACATGCGGCGGAAAAACGGGCCCGCTGGTACCTGTAGTACTATTACTAAAAAAATACCCAAAAAAACACAAGACACACACACCGTGAAAGTAAAGATTTATTACATACATGCACACAAACATACATACATACTTACCTTATGTTCACACGAGGGTCTGTCCTCTTCTCCAGTAGAATCCAAGGGGTACCTGTTGAATAAATTCTACTCACCAGATCCCGGGTCCCAGGGTCCTCGGGGCAACCATTTGTAATCCAGGTACTTGCATAAAATAAGAAAACGGAAAGCTGAGCCACGAACTGAAAGGGGCCCCATGTTTTCACATGGGACTCCTTTCCCCGAATGCCAGAAACCCACTCTGACTTCTGTCTAAGTGGGTTTCTTCAGCCAATCAGGGAGCGCTACGTTGTAGCACCCTCCTGATCGGCTGTGTGCTCCTGTACTGTCTGACAGGCGGCACACGGCAGTGTTACAATGTAGCGCCTATGCGCTCCATTGTAACCAATGGTGGGAACTTTCTGCTCAGCGGTGACGTCACTTTAGGTCAACCGCAGGGCAGAAAGTTCCCACCATTGGTTACAATGGAGCGCATAGGCGCTACATTGTAACACTGCCGTGTGCCGCCTGTCAGACAGTACAGGAGCACACAGCCGATCAGGAGGGTGCTACAACGTAGCGCTCCCTGATTGGCTGAAGAAACCCACTTAGACAGAAGTCAGAGTGGGTTTCTGGCATTCGGGGAAAGGAGTCCCATGTGAAAACATGGGGCCCCTTTCAGTTCGTGGCTCGGCTTTCCGTTTTCTTATTTTATGCAAGTACCTGGATTACAAATGGTTGCCCCGAGGACCCTGGGACCCGGGATCTGGTGAGTAGAATTTATTCAACAGGTACCCCTTGGATTCTACTGGAGAAGAGGACAGACCCTCGTGTGAACATAAGGTAAGTATGTATGTATGTTTGTGTGCATGTATGTAATAAATCTTTACTTTCACGGTGTGTGTGTCTTGTGTTTTTTGGGGTATTTTTTTAGTAATAGTACTACAGGTACCAGCGGGCCCGTTTTTCCGCCGCATGCTGGTACTTGTGGTTCTCCAAGTACCAGCATGCGGGGGAGGCTTGCTGGGCCTTGTAGTACTGCTACTAAAAACAATATCTTTTCATTATCACAAAAGGCTATCAGCCCCCCCATCCGCAGCCCATTGGATGGGGGGGACAGCCTCGGGCTTCACCCCTGGCCCTTGCGTGGCTGGGGGGGGGGACCCCTTGATTGAAGGGGTCCCCACTCCCCCAGGGTACCCCGGCCAGGGGTGACTAGTTGGATATTTGATGCCACGGCCGCAGGGCACTATATAAAAGTGACCCCCGGCTGTGGCATTATCTGTCCAGCTAGTGGAGCCCGGTGCTGGTTTTAAAAATACGGGGGACCCCTACTCTTTTTGTCCCCCGTATTTTTGGAACCAGGACCAGGCGCAGAGCCCGATGCTGGTTGCTTAAATATGGGGGAACCCCTGTCATTTTTTCCCCCATATTTCTGCAACCAGGATCGGCTCAAAGAGCCCGAGGCTGGTTATGCTTAGGAGGGGGGACCCCACGCAATTTTTTTTGAGAAAATAATCACTTTACCACCCCTTCCCACTGATATACATGCACGGATCTCATGGATCCGTGCATGCCTATCCAATCACGAATAAAAAAAGCAGGTCTGTTTTTTTTAAGCACTTTTTTACGAGTTGTAATTTTTCACGGCAGTGTTTTGTTTTGTTTTGCTTTGCACTTCTTAGTAAATTACCGAGATTCATAGTTAAACAGCCGCGTTTTGACCGATGGTGTATTCATTCGTAATTTTTTTGTTGGACTTCCAAAAAATTACGAATGCCCTCATCACTGCCGTGATTATTGCTTAGTAAATTACCGAGATGACACTTTGATGAAAAAACGGCATCTCGGTCAAAATCGGGACCTTAGTAAATTTACCCCACAGTGTGAGCTTTAACTGGCATAATGTATATCAAGGGTTCTACTTGGCATACTGTATATCAGGGTCTCTACCTGGCATAATGTATATCAGGGGCTCTACCTGGCATAATGTGTATTTGGGTCTCTGCCTGGCATAATGTGTATCAGGGGCTCTACCTGACATAATATGGGCTCTACCTGGCATAATGTGTTTCAGGGCATAGGGGTTTATTCAAACCTGGACGCAGCCACGTGTTCACATGCAGCAGTTGCATCCAGGGGGTCTGCCCATGCACACTATGGGCAATGCACATGTGCAATCCTCCACTATGCAGCTGCATGCTTGAAGGATGCAGCCGCAGGGTGATTACAGTGGCGGCCATCAGAGGGGTGCAGACCCGGTATTTTGCGGGCATGATGTGCAAAATGGGGGCATGCCGGGAGCATTTTCAGGGCCACTCCAAGAAAAATAAATGGCACTGGACCACCTGCCAGTGTAGCCAGGCTAGTTGTGTTACCTTGGGGTTAGCCTACAGCATGTGTGTAGATGGATGCATATCTTGCTGCAGGAAGCAAGGTCTTTGTCCATCTCTGACTAACCCCCATAATGTGGGCTCTACCTGTCTACCTGGCATAATGTGTATCTGGGGTTCTACCTGGCATACTGAGTATTTTGGGATCTACCTGGGACAATGTGGGATCTACCTGACATAAAGTGTAAGAGGGGCTCTACCTGGCATAATGTGGGCTGTATCTGGCATAAGGTGTATCAAGGGTTCTACATGGCATAATGTGGGCTCTACCTGGAATACTGAATATCAGGGGCTATACCTGCCATAATGTGTATTTGGGTCTCTACCTGTCATAATGTGGGATCTACCTGGTATAAGGTGTATCATTGGCTCTATCTGGCATAATGTGGTCTCTATCTGGCATGATGTCTATCAGGGGCTCTACCTGGCATAATGTAAATCAGGGGTTCTACCTGGCTTAATGTGGGCTCTACCTGTCATATGTGTATCAGGGGCTCTAGCTGGCATGTGTATCAGGGGCTCTACCTGGCATAATGTGTATCTGTGGCTCTACTGTGGTGTAATGTGTGTAAGTTGCACTATTATGGCATTATGTGTATAAGGGGCTCTACTGTGTTGTAACATGTATAAGGGGCACTACTATGTGGTGTAATGTGAATAATGGACACTACTGTACTGTGTAATGTAAAGAAGGGACACTGCTATGCCATGTAATTTGAATTATTACTATTCTGTGGCCATGCCTTCCTCATAACGCCATGCCCCTATATATTTGGTGCTCACCTTCGGCGTGCACTGTCCCTATTTTAAATATGGTGGGAGAGGGAGAACCATTTCTTTTTCTGGCACAGGGCACCAAAATATCTAGTTACAACAATGCCTTCCACAATCACTTACGGGGCAGTGTTTGGGTATTTGTGTTCCTTTGTCTATTTCAGCATTGGTGCTGCTGTATGTTTAATTTGTTCCTTTGTTTTATGTTGACTATTAATAAAAAAAAATATTAATAGTGATATCAATATTAAGAAGTATAAATAAAAGGAATAGTAAAGAAGACAATCAATCAGTGATAATTATTGATTAAAGTGTTAAGCAATAAATCAAAACAGTGTACATTTTTATTGTAATGGGATGTGACTGGCTTAGTTGCTTTAGGTTTATAATATCAGCAGTAGTGATCAGGTAAGGCTAAAAATAGTGGAAACATGTATTTGCATAATCTTTATAATTATGTAATCATATATATACAGAAGCCCTAACATATCTCTTCACTTGATCCTGTTGCAAATCATCTATTATTTTTCAGTTTGATCCAAATAGAGATATTCTGCTGAACTAATGTCATGCCCTCTTTCCAAATCCAAATTAGGTTTGGATCTGAAACTGTGATATAATGTTATTAATTGGTGCATCGGGGGAATTCTTGTTTTCTGTTTTGCTTGCATTTATTTTTCTTTCATTTCTTCTTTCTGATAGTCTTACTAAGATTTAATACTGTAAATATATTCTAAATGTTATATATACTGCAGGAGTCTGGGATGGGACTGAAAGGCAGTCTTGGGGGAAATTGACTAAAGGGTTTGTGGCAGCCAGAGGCAAAAGTTCATCCCAGTCTCATGGAGGCAAATATATATATATATATATATATATATATAAGACCAAAAAATCCCTGCACTCTCACACAGCTCAGCCAACTACTGGGGTGCCAATCAGAGTCCGACCCACACAGAGGTGGGACCCATAGTACAATACAGGATGAACCACTAAGTGGAACAGATAGCACTCACCTGATTTCAAATCAAAAATTCAGAATATTTAATGTAAATACCAGACTCCAGTACCTATTATATTGACTCTGCTGTGATGCTGACTGGTTTGATAAAGCTGTGAATCCTTGACAAAGGTCCTGGTTTGTACCGAAACGTCGGATAATTATGGACATCACCTTTGAACTGTGAGATTACCATTTACATTAAATATTCTGAATTTTTGATTTGAAATCTGGTGCTATCTGTTCCACTTAGTGGTTCATCCTGTATTATATATATATATATATATATATATATATATATATATATATATATAAAATCCTCCCGATACCAGCACACACTGGTTCGCTGACCATTATATATATATATATATATATATATATACAAAACTCATGTCAGTCTGGCACTCCCTTCAACGAAAAACATCACCTGCACCGGTGCCTTCATAAAGATAGAGATACAGTCCCGGAGATGCGGCACTCTGGTTCACTAAACAAGCAACAGGCGGGTGTGGACTCCCAGTATGTGTCAACGTTTCAATATTTATTTATATTGTCATCAGGATACAAATAGAGAAAAAACAAACATACCTTTATGTAAGACCATCACCACGTGAATGCCGGCGTCGGGAGCGGGACTGCACACCCGCCCCTTTGCCGCGCTGAAAATGGACGTCATAGACCTGCGTCTAATGAGTCCCAGTGTCATCACCATAGCAACCAAAGCAAGCCTAGAGACACAAAGCGCACTATAAATACAAACGTATTAATACCATTCTAAGCAATGTTCATCCCTAATCTCATAAGGGACATATGGACAAACAGACAAATTTTAGAAAAATAAAAAGAACTTAGAGGTACTCATAGCAATATATTACCGTAATGCTGCATAAGCTACATTTTCATTAAGTCCCTTAGGGGTAATTACATTAAGGCGATGGATCCATTGCGCTTCACAGCGCAATAATTGTAAGGATCTGTTACCCCCTCTGATATTAATAGGGACCGTGTCAATCATACGGTAACGGAGACTCGTGAGAGGGTGTTTAATAAGTGCAAAATGGCGAGCTACGGGTTGATCACTCGTGCCCGATGTGATTGCTGCCCGTATAGCTGCCCTATGGTTGCCCATACGCTCCTTGAATTTGCTCTCAGTTTTACCAATATACGATAAGCCGCAAGGGCAAATGATTTGGTAGATTACAAAGGAAGAATTGCATGTAAAGTGATGTCTGATGAAAAATTGTTTTCCTGAATGAGGATGACAAAAAACGTCTCCTGTGAGGAGAAATTGGCAAGTGGTACAGGTACATTTAAAACATCCTACTCGGGTATTAGACAAAAAAGTAGCTTTCTTAATGGGCCGTACAGAGGTCAAAGTTTTAACCAAAGAATCTTTCAAATTTTTACCTCTTGAAAAACTGGACATTAGCCCATGTTCCTGTAAATGTATTTTGTCATCACTTTGGATGATAGGCCATAATTTTTTTGCTTTATTCATAATGGCTGATGAGCGAACATTATATTGGCTCACCCAGGGTAATTTATTTTTATTTTTAGGGCTTCCGGACTCTATTGCATCCCCTCTGGTCAATTAACTAGTGCGATCCAACTTTAACACTTTGTCTTTGCATTGCAATAGCAGGTTCAGTTTATACCCACGTTCCAGAAAATTATCGATCATCACATCAAGTTGCTCAATTGCAACCCGCCTATCACTATTAATCCTCATCACCCTTACCATTTGCGAATACGGTAAACCGTTAATTAATGCTCTGGGGTGGCAGCTTTGTGGTTTTAATAACATGTTTCTATCAGTTTCTTTGGAGAAGAGTTTAGTGTGCAGGCTCTTATTTTTAATGGATACATTTACGTCTAAAAAATTAATGTTGTCATTACTGTAACTATAGGTAAATTTAATTGGATTCTCTGAATTATTGTGAATTTCTATTGCTTCTATAAGGATCTGTACATCGCCTCTCCATAGCAGAAATAAATCATCTATATATCTAACAAACATAAGAATCTTAGATGAAATAATCTCATTTGAAAAAAATAATAGATGCTCAATTAAGAACATCACCACATTTGCATAAGCTGGAGCCATGGAGCTCCCCATTGCACACCACTTTGTTTGCAAATAAAACCGGTTATCATAAAGAAAAAAAGTGTTATAAAGGATGAGTTCAAACATCTGGAGGATCACATCAATCACTTCATCAGAATAATCACTTTTAGTTTGTAGAAATAGTTTAAGCGCATGCAAACCCAAGGAGTGCGGTATAGATGTATACAAACTAACAACATCTATTACTACCAAATAGCTATCATCAGGAATCTCGGTAATAGTACTCAACCGGGTAAGAAAAGTGGTCGTATCAAGTAAGAAGGTTGGTTCCAATTGGATCAAAGGCTGCAGCAAGGAATCCAAAAAGGTTGCTAAAGGTTGCAGTAACGATCCCCGGGCCGATACAATAGGGCGGCCAGGTGGCGGGTGTAACCCTTTATGTACCTTTGGGATCGTATAAAAAATTGGTATTAATTGGAATTTAGGGTACAAAATATCCATAATATTCTCAGAAATGAACTGCATATCAACTGCTACCTGCAACAATTGGAATAACTTTCTCTTGCACACAGTAGAAGGATCCTTAGGTAACTGTTATGATTCCCGTACTCCAGACCAGAGGAGATCTTTATGGCAGAGGTCTGAGTACTGGAAGGATATGCTGGTACGGGAGCAGGAAAGCCTAGTAACCCCTGGCGCCCTAACTCCGTTGTCTCGCCCGTGTTATCAGAAATCCCCTGCGAGACTATGGTTGCTTGAGCCCATGGCAGCCGCGTTCGAAGGGCGGATTATGTCTGCCCAACCCTGATGCCCCCTCAGGTCTTAATGGGAGACAAAGGGAAATCCGAGACAGGGTGATAACAAGGGGCCCTCTGACTAAGCAACCAGGCCAGGGGTTACAAGCTATCTAACTTAAACCAAAAGTATGTGCGGACAAACCGCCAGGGAAAAGGACAACCAAAGATCCACTGATCCGTTACTCCTATCCAGCACCGCTGGATACCAGAGTGGATTTGTGGGAGCGGAATCCTCCGCAAAAGCTCCAGAACACAATAAACTAAATAATAAATAGTAGCGGTCAAGCCGCAACACACGGCTACGCCGCGACTCACGAACACCACAGGATGTTAAAGGTGCTCGGTCGGACCCTAGGAATAGATGACAAATTCCGAGTACTGGATCACTGAGGACAGGAACAACCGGGTTGAGCAGGACTGGAAACTCTCTGTAACTGACACAGCAAACAGGAAGCTATCACCGGCGTCTGTGAGAAGTCCTGAGAGTGCTTAAATTTGGGAGCCCTCCAATCATGATCCAGACAGGGTAATCACATAATGATGCCGTGCAGCTGCATGCTGCACGGCATACACAAGCACTGATTAATTAAGACCCAGCAACGGGGAACGCGGTCTGACCGTGGCGTCCCCGTTGCTAGGGTCTGAGCGGCTCCGTGCGCCCGGCGTCTAGCGTTGCTAGGGAGCCGGCGGCTGTCTGCCTGCGGCGTCCCTAGTTGCTAGGCGCCGGGCCGCACTGACGGGCGGACCCTTGGCGCCTAACAGTACCCCCCCCTTCAGGAGGGGTCAAGGAACCCCTAAGGCCAGGTTTCTGAGGAAATTCTCGAAAAAATGCCCTTTTGAGCCTCGGGGCATGGAGATCCTCATCCAGGACCCAAGACCTTTCTTCTGGACCATAACCTCTCCAATGTACCAAAAAATAAAGCCGACCCCGGGACAACTTGGAATCGAGAACCTTCTCCACTAAGAACTCCTGCTGACCCTGTACATCTATTGGTGATTTCCCCTGAGAGATCTTGCGAGGAAATCTACTGGACGAAACATATGGTTTTAACAAGGTGCAATGGAAGGTATTTCCGATCCGTAAAGTTTTTGGTAAACGTAACCGGAAAGCCACTGGATTGACTTTTTTGATAATATGAAATGGTCCAATAAATTTAGGACCCAATCTGGCTGAGGTTTGTCGAAGTTTAATGTTGCGAGTCGACAACCATACCCTATCTCCAACTTTAAAAGTGCACGGCCGCCGGAGCCTGTCAGAAAATTTTTTCTCCCGAAATGCCGCTTTTCTGAGAGCCAGGTGCACTTTTCTCCAAATGAGTTTGAGATGAGAGGTCAAGGTCAGTGAGGAGACAGAGGAATGTTGAAAAAAGGAATTAGCTCTGGGGTGAAAACCAAAAACTGTAAAAAATGGAGATACATTGGTGGAGGAATGACAGGCATTGTTGTAAGCAAACTCTGCAAACGGAAGAAACTCAGACCAGTCATTTTGGAGTTTGGCCGAGTACAAACGCAAATATTGTTTTAATGATTGATTAACTCGCTCAGTCTGCCCGTTGGATTGGGGATGGTAGCGAGACGTTAAAGATAATTTCATCTTTAATGAGGCACAAAAAGACTTCCAAAATTGTGCAATGAATTGTGGACCCCGATCAGAAACAATATCAGTGGGTAACCCATGGAGTCGGAAAACATGGCGGAGGAACAAGACTGCCAATCCCTGGGCAGATGGCAATCGGGGAAGAGCAATGAAATGGGCCATTTTGCTAAAACGGTCCACCACCACCCATATGACTCGGCATCCGGCTGACAGAGGGAGGTCCACCACAAAATCCATGGAAATATGAGACCATGGCCTAAGAGGAACATTCAAGGGCATAAGTTGACCGATAGGCAAGGAACGGGGAACCTTATGCTGTGCACAGACCTGACAAGAAAAAACAAACTCCTTCATGTCTTTGGAAAGACCAGGCCACCATACCGAGCGGGAAACTAATTCAAAAGTTTTAGCGATCCCCGGATGCCCGGCAACCTTGCTATCATGAAACTCCGTCAAAACCGTTGCTCTCAAAAACTCGGGGACAAAAAGACGACCAGCAGGAGTATTTCCAGGAGCTTGATGTTGAAGCTGCTTTAACTGGGTAAATAAATCTTGTGTGAGACCTGCCCGAATGACTGAAGACGGAAGTATGGGAGTAACAGGACTGTTGTCTTGAACTGGAAGAAAACTGCGTGACAGGGCATCTGCCTTGGTATTCTTGGAACCTGGCCTGAAGGTGATAATGAACTTGAAACGAGTAAAAAATAAAGCCCAACGAGCTTGCCGGGCATTCAGCCGTTTAGCTGATTCAATGTATTGAAGATTTTTGTGATCAGTCAAAACTGAAATGGTATGAGTGGCTCCTTCAAGCCAATGCCTCCACTCCTCAAAAGCCCATTTAATAGCCAGTAATTCCCGGTTACCAACATCGTAGTCTGATTCAGCAGATGAGAATTTCCTGGACATAAAGGCACAAGGATGTAATTCCAGGGAATCCGGATCCTTCTGAGATAGGATAGCCCCTACTCCAACCTCCGAGGCATCAACCTCAACAATGAAAGGCAATTCTGGGTTGGGATGTCTGAGGACCGGGGCTGAGACAAAGGCTTGTTTCAAGGCCTGAAAAGATAACTCCGCTTCACGTGACCAGTTGGTAGGATCTGCTCCCTTTTTAGTCAGTGCCACAATGGGAGCAACTAGGTCAGAGAAAGAGTGAATAAATCTTCTATAGTAATTCGCAAACCCTAAAAAGCGCTGAATTGCTTTTAAATTGGTGGGTTGCGCCCAACTAAGGATGGCTTGGAGCTTCTTTGGTTCCATACAGAATCCCCGAGGGGAAATAATGTACCCTAAAAAGGATACCTCCGTGACATGAAATTCACACTTCTCCAGCTTGGCATATAGGTGATTTTCACGTAATTTTTTTAGAACCTGACGCACCTGGGTAACATGTTGTTCAATAGAGTCAGAATATATCAAAATATCGTCTAAGTAGACTACAACGAATCTTCCAAGAAATTCACGGAGCACATCGTTAATGAGATCCTGGAAAACTGCCGGAGCGTTGGACAGGCCGAATGGCATAACCAGATACTCATAGTGGCCTGATTGAGTACTGAATGCCGTTTTCCACTCATCCCCTGACTTGATTCTGATGAGGTTATATGCTCCTCTCAGGTCAATCTTAGAAAAAATCACAGCCGAACGTAGCTGATCAAAGAGGACAGAAATCAGCGGCAAAGGGTAAGTATTCTTTACTGAGATTTTATTCAAGGCTCTAAAGTCAATGCAAGGTCTGAGTGATCCATCCTTCTTCTCCACGAAGAAGAAGCCTGCACTTAAAGGGGATTTAGATGGCCTGATAAATCCTTTCCCAAGGCTTTCTTTAACATACTCATTCATGGCCACAGTTTCAGGTCCGGACAATGCATATAACCTTCCCTTAGGCAAAGTGGCACCAGGAATTAACTCGATAGCACAATCATAAGGCCTATGGGGAGGCAGAATATCCGCATTGCCCTTGGAAAATACATCAACAAAATCCTGGTATTCCACAGGAATGGGTGCGGGAATGACAGCAGCTATTCTGATGGGAAGCGTAATACATTCCTTATTACAGATGGTACCCCATTGTAAGATCTCCCCCGACTGCCAATCAATGATGGGATTATGAAAGGCCAGCCAAGGGTGACCCAGAACCACAGGAACTGCTGGGCAATGGGTAAGGAAAAACTCAATCTTTTCAGAATGCAGAGCTCCTACCGAAAGTAGAACAGGAGGTGTACAGAGAGAAATAACCCCATTGGACAAGGGACTCCCATCTAAACCATGCATGGTGATACACCTACCCAAGGCTAACTGAGGAATACCTAAGGCCTTAGCCCATGTTAAATCCATAAAGTTCCCTGCAGCTCCACTGTCCACAAAAGCCGAGACCGAGGAACAGAGGCTGCCAAAGGAAACTTTAGCTGGAACCAACAGTGAATTATTTGAGGAGATAAGCTGCAGACCAAAGTGAACCCCCTCACAACTCACTTGGTCGAGGCGTTTCCCGACTTGTTCGGACAACTACGGGCAAAATGTCCCTTACCCCCACAGTATAAACAAAGACCAGAATTTTGCCTTCTGGTTCTTTCTTCAGGAGACAGTTTGGAGAGGCCTATCTGCATGGGCTCCTCTATGTCCACAGGAATGGAAAAAACACAAGGAGAAGACCCGACAGATGCTCCTTTTTCAGCCCTCCGCTCTCTGAGACGACGATCAATCTTAATAGAGAGCTCCATGAGTTTATCGAGAGTCTCAGGAGCGGGATACTGAAGGAGACTGTCTTTTATAGACTCGGATAAGCCGAGGCGAAACTGACTGCGCAGGGCTGGGTCATTCCATCCACAGTCGTTCGACCAACGGCGAAACTCCGTACAATAAATCTCTGCGGGATTCCTACCCTGTCTGAGAGAACGCAACTGACTCTCGGCGGATGCCTCTCTATCAGGGTCGTCATACAATAGCCCTAAAGACCCCAGAAAGGCGTCTACAGACAATAAAGCCGGATCGTCTGTCTTTAAGCCAAAAGCCCAGGTCTGAGGATCCCCCTGTAGCAAAGAAATAATAATTCCTACCCGCTGAGATTCCGTACCTGAGGAGACTGGTCTTAAACGAAAATACAGTTTACAAGACTCTTTAAAATTAAAAAACTGCTTTCTATCCCCAGAAAAACGGTCAGGCAGATGCATTTTTGGTTCAGGAATGACCCTCGGGGAAGTCCGTAACAGATCTTCCTGTGACCTCACCCGAAGGGACAGATCTTGAACCATCTGAGTAAGCTCTTGAATCTGGCTAACTAAAAGCTGGCCAGGATTTGGCCCAACACCGGAGGGATTCATGAGGCTGACAAATCTCCCAACAGAATAAGGGAAAAAATTAACTCCTGTTAATTTTAAATTTTAGTTAGGCCGGTGATAATGTTATGATTCCCGTACTCCAGACCAGAGGAGATCTTTATGGCAGAGGTCTGAGTACTGGAAGGATATGCTGGTACGGGAGCAGGAAAGCCTAGTAACCCCTGGCGCCCTAACTCCGTTGTCTCGCCCGTGTTATCAGAAATCCCCTGCGAGACTATGGTTGCTTGAGCCCATGGCAGCCGCGTTCGAAGGGCGGATTATGTCTGCCCAACCCTGATGCCCCCTCAGGTCTTAATGGGAGACAAAGGGAAATCCGAGACAGGGTGATAACAAGGGGCCCTCTGACTAAGCAACCAGGCCAGGGGTTACAAGCTATCTAACTTAAACCAAAAGTATGTGCGGACAAACCGCCAGGGAAAAGGACAACCAAAGATCCACTGATCCGTTACTCCTATCCAGCACCGCTGGATACCAGAGTGGATTTGTGGGAGCGGAATCCTCCGCAAAAGCTCCAGAACACAATAAACTAAATAATAAATAGTAGCGGTCAAGCCGCAACACACGGCTACGCCGCGACTCACGAACACCACAGGATGTTAAAGGTGCTCGGTCGGACCCCAGGAATAGATGACAAATTCCGAGTACTGGATCACTGAGGACAGGAACAACCGGGTTGAGCAGGACTGGAAACTCTCTGTAACTGACACAGCAAACAGGAAGCTATCACCGGCGTCTGTGAGAAGTCCTGAGAGTGCTTAAATTTGGGAGCCCTCCAATCATGATCCAGACAGGGTAATCACATAATGATGCCGTGCAGCTGCATGCTGCACGGCCAGAATACACAAGCACTGATTAATTAAGACCCAGCAACGGGGAACGCGGTCTGACCGTGGCGTCCCCGTTGCTAGGGTCTGAGCGGCTCCGTGCGCCCGGCGTCTAGCGTTGCTAGGGAGCCGGCGGCTGTCTGCCTGCGGCGTCCCTAGTTGCTAGGCGCCGGGCCGCACTGACGGGCGGACCCTCGGCACCTAACAGGTAACAACTGATAAGTTGACACATCATCAAGTTGACGCATCACCTCCCTATCGTAATCCAGCAAATCCTGCAGAACTATCCCTCCGCCTTTATCTGCCTGACGGATAACTAGCATTTTGTTAGAAGTCAGTGTTTTTAAACCTTGACGTTCTGCCATAGTTAAATTAGGATGTGCTGGAACACGAGGGGAAGTTACTGCCTCAACCTCCTGATCTAGTAATCTAAAGAAAGTTCTTATGCTGGCATTATTAGAGACCGGGTCAAAGTTAGAACGCATAGCAAACTTTTTTAATTGGGCTGGAATCTCTGATTTACTTCCTACTCCCGGCCCTTTATTGCTTCCAAAGAACTCTTTCAATCTAATCGATCTAGCCAGTTCTTGTTTTTCCATCATCCAAGGTAGTTCCTTAAAGCTTACTGAAGGAATGAAGGACAGTCATTTTAGTAGTAGACTAACTTCACCTTTGGAAAGTTCATGGGACGATAAGTTAAAGATTAGGTCATCCTGGCTAGGGGAGGTCTGCCTACTCGCCCTCTGCCTTTCTGACTGCCCTCCCCGCCGCGTGAATTTCCTTTTTCGCCTTGGATGAATCCCCGTTGCGCTGCTCTGGTTAAAGCTCCTAAAGGGCCAGATGTAGATGGAGTTTGGTCCAGTTCACTGTTGGAACTCAAATTATCTTGGGAGGAGTCCGTATCAAAACGTGTAGTTTTTTTATAATAATTGCGTTGTTTATTTCTCCTAAAGAACGGTTGCTTACGTTCCTCATTTGGTCCTCCAGAAAGCCATCTATAAACTGTGTGTCTTTCATAATCAGACTCCACCTCATTAAGTTTCTCTTTCTTAAATTGAAGTAGTTCTCTTTTGTAGGTTGCAATCTGCTGTTTCAGTCGGTCCACCCAGTCGGTCCCTTGGTCAGATGTTAATACAGCCATATGAGAATTTTCAAAACTCGTAATTTTATCTCTAATCGAATAAAGCTCCTTAGTAGATTGTTCAATGACTAGTAGGATGAGGTCAAAAGAACAGCGGTTTAGGATACCCACCCATTTACGACAAAATTGGGGATCATAGCGACCTATTGTGGGACAGTTCTTAACTCTGAATCCCCTAGGAATTTTCTTTGTTTTATAATAGTCGCTAAGAGAGAGTCCGTGTAGATAAAAATCTACTTCCTTCTTTTTTAAACGAAGAAGGTCTCTATAAATTAATTCTGGAGCCATAGCTTCAACCTCATCCTTAACTCCTGTATTATATAAGATGGCATCTACCTCTGATTCTGAGAAGGTATGGATGTCACCCACTGGGTAGCAAAACTGCAATGCCGGAGTCACAGCCTCCACGTGATCCGCCATGGTAGCCATAGTAAAATAACGGTAAAGTGCCAAGTGCCTTCTAATGTCTCCAACCAATTCAGTGCCGTTTACCAAAAGGTGCAAGTGCTAAAAAAGTGTCCAAAGTGCACACGACAAACTCTAACGGCGGCTAGGCCATGTAATGCTTAATGGACAAATTGCATGTGCCGCCCGCAATAAAAGGTTAAAAGCAACCACAAATTGTTGAAGCAGGTTTCAGCAATACATCCATATGGTGACTAAATAGCCGTAGGGTGCCGTGACAAAGCATTCATTTCCACAATGTCTGCCTACATACAAAACTCATGTCAGTCTGGCACTCCCTTCAACGAAAAACATCACCTGCACCGGTGCCTTCATAAAGATAGAGATACAGTCCCGGAGATGCGGCACTCTGGTTCACTAAACAAGCAACAGGCGGGTGTGGACTCCCAGTATGTGTCAACGTTTCAATATTTATTTATATTGTCATCAGGATACAAATAGAGAAAAAACAAACATACCTTTATGTAAGACCATCACCACGTGAATGCCGGCGTCGGGAGCGGGACTGCACACCCGCCCCTTTGCCGCGCTGAAAATGGACGTCATAGACCTGCGTCTAATGAGTCCCAGTGTCATCACCATAGCAACCAAAGCAAGCCTAGAGACACAAAGCACACTATAAATACAAACGTATTAATACCATTCTAAGCAATGTTCATCCCTAATCTCATAAGGGACATATGGACAAACAGACAAATTTTAGAAAAATAAAAAGAACTTAGAGGTACTCATAGCAATATATTACCGTAATGCTGCATAAGCTACATTTTCATTAAGTCCCTTAGGGGCAATTACATTAAGGCGATGGATCCATTGCGCTTCACAGCGCAATAATTGTAAGGATCTGTTACCCCCTCTGATATTAATAGGGACCGTGTCAATCATACGGTAACGGAGACTCGTGAGAGGGTGTTTAAAAAGTGCAAAATGGCGAGCTACGGGTTGATCACTCGTGCCCGATGTGATTGCTGCCCGTATAGCTGCCCTATGGTTGCCCATACGCTCCTTGAATTTGCTCTCAGTTTTACCAATATACGATAAGCCGCAAGGGCAAATGATTTGGTAGATTACAAAGGAAGAATTGCATGTAAAGTGATGTCTGATGAAAAATTGTTTTCCTGAATGAGGATGACAAAAAACGTCTCCCGTGAGGAGAAATTGGCGTGTGTTACAGGTACATTTAAAACACCCTACTAGGGTATTAGACAAAAAAGTAGCTTTCTTAATGGGCCGACAGAGGTCAAAGTTTTAACCAAAGAATCTTTCAAATTTTTACCTCTTGAAAAACTGGGCATTAGCCCATGTTCCTGTAAATGTAGTTTGTCAATCACTTTGTAATTGCCCCTAAGGGACTTAATGAAAATGTAGCTTATGCAGCATTACGGTAATATATTGCTATGAGTACCTCTAAGTTCTTTTTATTTTTCTAAAATTTGTCTGTTTGTCCATATGTCCCTTATGAGATTAGGGATGAACATTGCTTAGAATGGTATTAATACATTTGTATTTATAGTGCACTTTGTGTCTCTAGGCTTGCTTTGGTTGCTATGGTGATGACACTGGGACTCATTAGACGCAGGTCTATGACGTCCATTTTCAGCGCGGCAAAGGGGCGGGTGTGCAGTCCCGCTCCCGACGCCGGCATTCACGTGGTGATGGTCTTACATAAAGGTATGTTTGTTTTTTCTCTATTTGTATCCTGATGACAATATAAATAAATATTGAAACGTTGACACATACTGGGAGTCCACACCCGCCTGTTGCTTGTTTAGTGAACCAGAGTGCCGCATCTCCGGGACTGTATATATATATATATATATATAATCTTCTCGGGGGTCTGACACTCCGTAGTTAGAGATAGCTTGTGGCGGTGCCTTCGCTTATAAAATGGATACAAGCTCGGTGGCGCGGCACTCGGCTCTTTTGTTTGAATAAATGATGCGGACCACAGTCTGCTGATCAACGTTTCAATATAATTAAATATTTTCGTCAGGATAAAGTATAAGAAACATTTACATACCTTTATAGTTGCACACCACCATGTGAAACTGCTGACATGCGGCTCGGGACCAAACACCCACCCCCACATCGCACAATGCTGACGTCATCCACAAGCGACGACCCAGCTGTGTTCAAAACCATCACCATAGTAACAAGAATCTAAACGGAAGAATACTCCACAGTTCAAGGTTTCATTGAATGACAATAAATAAACAAAGTGCTTTAAAAATAAGTATAAAGGTACTCGGCTTAATACTAAAAGCGCCTAGATATACTAGAATTGGCTTTATTATCTAAGTGCTGCATATGATACATTTTCATTGAGACCCCGGGGGCTAATTACATCTAATCGATGAATCCATTGTGCCTCACGTCTCAAAAGCTGGAGGCCTCTATTACCGCCTCTGATACTTTCAGGTACTGTATCTATCATCCTGTAACGTAATGTATTTAAAGGATGTTTGAATTGACAAAAATGTCTAGCGACCGGTTGGTCGCTTTTACCTGTTTGTATAGCTGCTCTAATGGCGGCTCTGTGCTGGCCCATTCGCTCCTTAAACTTGCAAATGGTCTTGCCTATATAGCATAGACCGATTTTTGTCTAGAAAGAGCACATTTAGTCAGACAAAAATTGATATGATATTGTCATTATTTGAATTATTATTATACAACAATTATTTTTTGTACAATAACTAATTTTATTTACAGGTAAAGGGGTGCGCTATGGGCAGTTCTATGGCCCCGGCGTACGCAAATATTTTTATGTTTTCAATTGAACATGAATTATTCTTTTCAGATTTAGAAAAAATTTACAGGGAGGTTTTGCCAAAACGTGTCCGAATCCAAAACACGGAAGCGGAACCGAATCCAAAACCAAAACACAAAACCCGAAAAATGTCCGGTGCACATCACTAATTGTTAGGTTCCTGGTGCTCAGAACAAGGGAGATGTTATGAAGCGAGTCCAGAGCACCAGGACGTAATGCTGGGAAAGGGGAATGGAAAGGGAATAGCCCCTGGCACCCTATCTCCGTTGTCTCGACCGTGCTGTCAGTACACTCTTGCGAGACTATGGTTGCTTGAGCCCATGGCAGCCGCGTTTGAAGGGCGGATTACGTCTGCCCAACTTCGATGCCCCCTCAGGTCTTAACGAGAGACAAAGAGTGAACCGAGACAGGGTGATAAAAAGGGGCCCTCTGACTAAACAACAAGGCCAGGGGCTACTAACAAACCTAAAATCAAAGTATGTGCGGCTTGCCGCCAAAGGAAAAGAACAACAAAGGAAATGCTGACCACACGCCGACACAATACTTTTGTGTACTGGCGGTGACAGCATAAGCAGAACCCTCTGCAAAACACCAGTGATAGAAATAATAGCGGAATACAGCGGCCTAGGCCGACGGACGCGGCAGAGCCGCTACTCTAAAGGACCCCAAAATACAGACTATCCAAAACAAGGGATACAAAAAAAAAACCTGACACACTGGTCTAACAGACACGAAAACAGAAACAAGCTGCAACCACAGCTAGTAACAGTTCCCTCCCCCTGACGGTGGCCACTGGACACAAGATAAGGAAAAAAAAAATCTTTTTTTTTATATCAAGGCAAGAGTCAAAAATTATTTCTTTTTCTTCTTCTTCTTTTTACAAAGCTCTTTAGGTTTGACAAAGGTAATTCCCCAAACATTGTCTGAACTGATGGTACCACCCAGCAAGGCTGCGTTCAAATCAGAGACAGGTTTCTTACCCTTGGGAGCTGAACTTTCTGGCAAAGTACTCCTATTAGAAGAAGAATTAGTCAGAAAAGCACATCCTGCAGTCAAAACAACGGGCTGGGACTCTTGTGCCGAGTTTACAGTATTTGGTGGACTCTCAGCAGACAAGACGGGTGACTTAGAGGAACCTGAACCAATTTCTTTGGAACCATATCTTTTAATAATTGCATCACTGAATGCTGGGGGATCCTGAAGAATGGGATCTTCAGCTTTCATTAGGCTGGTCGCCCACTCAAAAGGCTCTCCTCTAAAAGAATAAATCAGATAAAGCACAATGTTCTCTGAAGTGATGCCCAGAAATGGTCTAGACAACATAATAATGTAATAGTGTTTGTAAAGCATCAGAAATTGGGCTAAGTCCCCATCAAAGATTATGGATGTTGAGACATCAGAGTCAGGATCTGCTTCCTTCCCATCTGACTGACTGGAGTGCTTTGCTAGGACCTGGTCACTATTGACCTTACTCGAGGCTGAGACTCTCTGAACCCCACCCGGGGCAGTGACTTTCTGAACCCCACCCGGGGCAGTGACTTTTGGGAACCCCGCTGGGGCAGTGGCCTCCGGGAACCCCGCTGGGGCAGTGGCCTCCAGGAACCCCGCTGGGGCAGTGGCCTCCGGGAACCCCGCTGGGGTCAGCACCTCGGATTCTTTTACTGGGACCGAGCCGTCGGCCTCCCCCACTGGGACCGAGCCGTCGGCCTCCCCCACTGGGACCGAGCCATCGGCCTCCCTCTCTGAGTCGATAATTATCGAAACTTCTCCCGGGACTATGACTTCCGGGACTTTTGCTGAAGCTATAACCTCAGCACCTCCACTAATGCTACGCCTCTTAAGTTCTTTCCTGGGGAAGCGACCTCTAGACCCATCTTAGAGGCTGCGTCTCTCGAGACCCCACTTGGGGATATTACTTCAAATATCCCTTCTGGGGTTTTGCTTCTCGAGTTCCCTTCTAGAACTATGGTTTTAGATACCCATTCTGGGGTTGCGCTCTTCAAGTCCCTACCTGGGGTAACAGCTTCTGAGACCCCTTCTGGTATGGAAACCTGAGCTATAATATTTGATGTCCCTCTATAAGCTAGAGCATCGGGTACCGCTCCAGCGCTCTGGGCATCGGGTACCGTTCCAGCACTCTGGGCATCGGGCACCGCTCCAGCACTCTGGGCATTGGGCACCGCTCCAGCACTCTGGGCATCGGGCACCGCTCCAGCACTCTGGGCATTGGGTACCGCACCAAGATCCTGAGCATCGGGCACCTCTCCAGGACCCTGGGCAACGGGCACCACTCCAGGACCCTGGGCAACGGGCACCACTCCAGGACCCTGGGCAACGGGCACCACTCCAGGACCCTGGGCAACGGGCACCACTCCAGGAACCTGGGCAACGGGCACCACTCCAGGAACCTGTGCATCAGGCACCACTCCAGGGGCTTGCAACGCTGCTTCAACAGGAACCTCAAGAGAGGAGAGAAACATTCTCTTTTGATTCCTGAATCTCTAATGGGGCTCCCTTGCCCAAGGACCCCAATTATAGGACAGAGAGCTTTTTAGTGTGGGTTGTGTGACAAGTACCTCTGCCACAGTAGAGACAGGAGTAGGTCTTGTATCCTGACTCAACTTGGCCAGAGGGCAAGACTCGTCACCACACTTTGGCTTGCGCAACTCACAGGTCTGCAGATAGTGGCCTAAACCCCCACAATATAGGCATACGTTTAAGTTTCTGTGACGCAGACGCTCCTCTTCTGAGAGCCTGGGCCGCAGAAAACTTTTAAACCTTTTCTCTTCAATTAAACCAGAGGATTATCTTGTCACCATACTGTGAACAAGAGTCTATTTAGAGATAGATGTACTCTCAACGACTTCTGGCAAGATGAGCAAGATTTTAGTCAGAAGGTTTTGCAGTTGCTTTAAGGATTGCTGCAAAACTTCTAGTCGCTCTGGTCTCAAAGCACTGAAAGCAGAGTTCAGGGCTGAGAGAGATGCCTGCAGGGCTTGCATAGTAGACATAGGAGGATTTAAAACTAGACAAGACAAGGCAAGAAAAAATAGTGTAGCAAATACTGGGCGCTGACAATAATTACAATGATGTTGAATATCAATGATTAGGACTGCTGCTTCACCCTGAGGTCACTGCCAACCTCACAAACAAATGCAGAAAGATATATACAAAATAATGAAGCGCTGTCCAAATCAATATATATTTAAAACATGTAACATTTATTTAACAATTACAAGACAAACATGAATCACACGGCAGGTGTTTATTCTATTATCACTTAAAACATATATAATATATATATTGTATAATGTAGCCACTCCGGGATAGTTATGCTTAATTGGTGGACTAAATGTTAGTAGCCATTAGCATGCCATAATGGAGAGCAGAGAAAGTTTAAAAGCATGAAACTCTTTCAGCTGATAATTTGATTACAATTCAAAGCTTGAAGTTTGTTAGTAGCAAGCGTATTAATGCAGGAATCCCCTTGCTCAATTGTAACAACTGCAGACAGCTTTTGGTATAATTATGTACTTATCAGTCCAGCGTGGCCACGCTAAACAAGCAGCAACTCAGCGTGTCTTCAGACCTGGATATGGTTAACCGGGGTGACGTCTCACTCCTTGTGCTCCTGACAGGTCCTCACGCTAGCGGTGCTGGTTGTGAGCAACAATTGATTCCAGCCGAGGATGGCACTCCTCTAACGCGTTTCCCCGCCTTTGTGCAACTCGGCGGCTTCTTCAGAGAGAATAAATGAATGAGTGGCTACATTATACAATATATATATTATATATGTTTTAAGTGATAATAGAATAAACACCGGCCGTGTGATTCATGTTTGTCTTGTAATTGTTAAATAAATGTTACATGTTTTAAATATATATTGATTTGGACAGCGCTTCATTATTTTGAAGACAAGACAAGGCAAGACTAGACAAGGCAAGACTAGACAAGGCAGGACTAGTCAAGGCAGGACTAAATTTTTGCTAAACAATACAAGACTGTTTTTTTTTTTAAAAACACCGGACTGGATTCTAAACACCGGACTGGATTCTAAACACCGGACTGGATTCTGCACACTGAATTCTAGACAGGACTGGATTCTAAACACCGGATTGGATTCTGCACACTGAATTCTAGACAGGACTGGATTCTAGACTAGACACTGGACTGGGCCAAAAAAGAAAAAAAGTTTTATTTCTTTTTTGTGGTATGACTGGTGATAATGTTAGGTTCCTGGTGCTCAGAACAAGGGAGATGTTATGAAGCGAGTCCAGAGCACCAGGACGTAATGCTGGGAAAGGGGAATGGAAAGGGAATAGCCCCTGGCGCCCTATCTCCGTTGTCTCGCCCGTGCTGTCAGTACACTCTTGCGAGACTATGGTTGCTTGAGCCCATGGCAGCCGCGTTTGAAGGGCGGATTACATCTGCCCAACTTCGATGCCCCCTCAGGTCTTAACGAGAGACAAAGAGTGAACCGAGACAGGGTGATAACAAGGGGCCCTCTGACTAAACAACAAGGCCAGGGGCTACTAACAAACCTAAAACCAAAGTATGTGCGGCTTGCCGCCAAAGGAAAAGAACAACAAAGGAAATGCTGACCACACGCCGACACAATACTTTTGTGTACCGGCGGTGACAGCATAAGCAGAACCCTCTGCAAAACACCAGTGACAGAAATAATAACAGAATATAGCGGCCTAGGCCGACGGACGCGGCAGAGCCGCTACTCACGGAACCGGTACGAATACTGGCAAACGGACAGGAACTCCAAATGCTGCTGACACAGACTCTCAGAACTGGAGGACCGGCAGAATCCCAAACGACAGACCGGTGGACACCAAGAAGCCAGAAACTTGACCAGGCACAGGCAAAGCCACTGGACCTCAGGACAGGAACGCCTCACGGCAGGACACGGGATCAGACACAGGAATCGACACAGGGACTGACACAGGAATCGACACAGGAAGCAGTTCGACTGACACTGCTACACAGGAGCTCAGGAACTAGCAGGAACCAAGCTCAGAACTCAAGCAGACTGGAAACCTAGAAATATCACCAGCGTCTGTGAATTGCACTGAGCCAGCATATAACAGAGAGGCCTAATTAATAATATAATGCAGCTGCCCTGTTGCATGACTCCAAACTGACAAGATGCAATTAGCAGCCAGGTGAGGCTAAACACATGGGAACAAGCTGCAATTACACAGACTCACCAGCGGCAGCAACCAAGAGTATTCTTAAACAGAGCAACGGGAAATCCTGGCCTGCAAGACAACTTAGAAACATAAAATACCTAACCGACATGCAAAACAGGAATGAGCCACAGCCGTGGCTCATAACACTAATATATATATATATATTTATATATATATATATATATATATATATATAATGCAGTCAGTTTTCAGATGTTAGTTTGGGGTGCAACTTCCATGTGCTTTTCTTCCACAGGAAAGTCTCCAGTATAGCTAATGGTGATTTAAAGCTTGAAAAACAATGGCAGAACTCACCATTTTTAGAGCTAGAACACAGAAAGTAAATAACCATATTTGGGTTCTTTATCAAGACAGCCCAACAAGTGGCATGTTACCACCAGTGACGTGCAGTCAGGGGAGGCAGGGGAGGCAATGCCTCCCCTGTCATATTATGTTCTGATGATTAGAATAATACAAAGATCATATTTATAACACAGATTCTGTGTTAGAAATAGTTTTTTTTGTATTATTCTCAGTTTTGCAGTGAAACCCTAGCTAAATATGGAAGGGAGGCAGCGAGAGCGCTGCCTCCAGCTGACAATTATAAACTATCTGAGGTGGGGGGTGGGGCCACGGCCGCGGGCAGGAAAAGCCCATTGAAAAAAATAGCAGTTGAGGCAGCTGTACATCTGCCGCAATGACAGGGCCAGGGGGAGTCCTGGCTACAGTGGCTTTCACTATCCTCCCCTCGTTCTTCTACCCAAGCAGCGCCTGTTTATCTGCGCCATTGGTAGTGCTCAGTTAATGGCTCCCCCTGGTGCAGCTCCAGGTCTTACTTGCACCCCTGTGGACATCTCAGACCATAACGCTGCCTGTCCGATAGTCACATGATCCTGGTGGCCTTCTGCAGTGGGTTTTGGTGACTCGGCGTTGGCCGTGATCTTCAGTGGGCCCTGTAAGTATCTGAGCCCCCTCTACCCACCTACTGCTCCATGGATTTGTGTTGACAAGCGGCTCTATCGGCTCTATGCCTGCCGTCACTCACCCTAACTTTTCCTAACATGCAATACCGGTGTCCAGACTGGGCACTCCCACACATCTTCTCTAATGTGCCAACAGTGTTTCAGGGCTGTGCAGAAAAGTCACAGCATGACAGAGTTACAGCTCTCTGTTCCTTATCTTCCATCAGTGACTATTCCTTATCTTCAGTATGCCTGTGTGTGCATGTACATGTTATTTGATTTTATTCTGTTTTATCACCGCATTAAGGTCTGGCAATTTCCACTGTTACTGCATCTAACACAATGAGGGAATTCAATGGTTTTGCTCTCTTGATCTCCCATCTAAAGTGACGGGAAATCGCAGGGCACAATTCAAGCGACCCGTTTGAGCGCTGAAATGGGTCACTTTTTGCACATTGTAGCTCGCACCCCCCACCCCTGGAGAGTATGAGCTAAAATGTATGCGCCAGCAGCCAATTGCGCCCGAACGAGCTACAATTGAATAGCTCTGCTGTGCGCCATCTGCTGGCTACCAGAATGCGGGGCTGACTAACCCTGTGGTGGTTGTCCTCCCACATGCCAAAGAATTTGATCGTAGATGTGCGTTTTATCGTACATCTACGATCAAGTCTTAATAATGGGCCCTACATAAACGGTGATGTGCCTCCGAGGTGCCCGACGGCCGATATGGCAGACAGGCGACCCGGCGGCGGGGGGAGGTGACGGGGGAGTTAAGTTTCTTCACTCCCCCCGTCACCCGGCTCCATAGCAGTGCATGCTAATATGGACGAGATTGTCCATATTGGCCTGCATGTATAAGCGACTCGGCACCAACGATGAACGAGCGCGGTGCTGTGCATCATTCATCATTAGTGCCTACACACTGACCGATATGAACGAATTCTCGTCTTTCATTAATGAATGAGAACATTCATATCTTTTAGTGGTATTGCCAAGTGTGTAGGGCCCTTTAGTCCCTATATTGGAAGTTGCTTGTTTACCTTAAGGAAGCGCTGGATGATCATGTACAGTATTACCTAGAGCCCAGTATGCCACCACTTACACTAAAAAATTACTGTATTTGCATAATACATACATAAATGTATTAATTTATCCCAATCGTGGATCACCACATTATTTCCCCACCTCCTTGGGTGAGGTGATACTTGCCAGTGCCTCCCCAGCCACTGACGTCCCCGCACGTCACTGGTTACCACATCAGAGGCAAGTGTTTTAAAGAGATACTTTAGAGAAAAAAGTTTTGCAGCTTGCCTTGATACTTTTTCAAGGTGTTTTCTGAAAATTACACTCATAAAAATCAGAGAATGAGTTGCTATGGGCAACATCCCATCTTAAATAGAACTCCCATCTTAGTAAATTTACCCCAATGTTTCCATTGCAGACGTGTTATTCAGCAATTTAAATGGTTACATATGGAAGTTTTTGCCTACTGTACATGGACATAAAATATTTCATGATCACAAAATTTCAAAACCATGGGATTTAATATTTTCTCCACCCTCTTGCTGCCTTAACAGCCTTTCCACTTCGAGGATGGGTTTGCATTAGAGTTTAAAACATGGGTGCAGGGATTTATCCATTTAGCTATAAGAGCATTAGTGAGGACAGGCCCTGGTGTTGAGCAATAAGGCCTGGTTCACTGTCCAAGATTCAATTCATCCCAATGGTGCACAATGGGTTGAAGTCAGTATTCTGTGCAGGCCAATCATGTTCTTCCACACTACACTCAGTAAACCATTTTTTAGGAGGGGGTTACTTTGTACACCTGGAACTTGTCATACTGAAACAGGAATTGGCTCTCCTCAAGCTGGGCTACAAATTTAGAAGTTCAACATTTTAGGATGTAATTGTGTTCTCTACCATTATCAATTAACCCCACTGGAACTATGGTGCCCATGTTAAACAATGTAGAACAGCCCCTTAGTAGAGGAATTAAAAATATAATTTATCATTTACTAAAAGATATGAGAACCAAAAACCAGTACTTAGATCAGGCATGTCCAAACTGCGGCCCTCCAGCTGTTGAGAAACTACACATCCCAGCATGCCCTGACACAACTTTAGCATTCTCTGACAGCAAAACTGTGTCAGGGCATGCTGGGATATGTAGTTTCACAACAGCTGGGGGCCGCAGTTTGGACATGCCTGGCTTAGATCATCAGATCAGCGCTGGTTTTTGGTTACCATATTGTTTAGTCACTTGTACTTAAGAGTTTGGGGTGTACTCTTATTACCCTTAACCAGCTGCCATATAATTACAAGCGCAGGGCTGCCTTGATTTTCTTTTAATTCTATAATTTATCACTGTTATCAAAATAATACATATATTCAGTGGATCAGTAAATCAACAACTACAAATGTATTTGTAAATGTCTTTATGAAAGGAAAGGGTCAAAATTAATGGGTGCCTAAACCAGAATAAAACTAGTTAATATGGAAAAAAATGTCCCTCCAGCCCAACTGATAATATAGATGTATTTAAATTAATATTAGCAATTGGTTGGCAAATTATAAGGAAATATGAATACTTCCATATTAGTATGCAGTGTTGATTTAATGAAGATTAACAACAGCAGGAAATAATCTTTTAAATATAATTTCTATTTTGATAGGTTACTTTAAGCCATGGGAGATTTTGTCTATCTAATTTACTCAACAGGTTTTTCATAAATTTCTGTAAATAGTAGTAACAACTAATCTAATGTTATGGTTTTTTTTTTTAAATATATAAAAACCCAACCAAACTGCTAGTTATATAGAATTACAATCATCTATTTTTTTAAACTAGGCAAACAATATAAAACACTAAACCCTTTGGAGTTACCACATGTGAAGTTAGTTCAGACACTTCCAGCTTGAGTGAGGTACTTCCTCTTTTTAGACTTAAAAGCAGCAGGAGAAACTGAAGGAGGAGCTGAAATGAAGCGATTCCACTAAGAATGTCAGACTTGTATATCAAGCCCTTCATTTGCTTCCTTAGACATAGTAGTAAGATCCTTATTAATGTTAACAGAAGACGTCTATCTCCTAGAGATACCTCCTGCTATATTAGAATTTTAATTAGATGGAATTGAACAACTGCTTCCTTGTGACTCTGCAATTCCATGCAAACAGGATTCAGGCCCAAAGTGTTTTCGTCTGTTCCATCAAGTAAATATTAATCTCAATAACTGACCATAACCATATATAACAGAGGACAGTTCCCTGTTCATATGGATATTTTTGGATACTGGATCATAAAATTTGATATATTTGTGCTTGCCATTTATATTGGACATTGGTAACTATGTTATTTAATTACTATACTTTAATAGTAGTTAGAATTTAAGAAGCTATTTAGAAAAAAAAACAGTGGCACATAAAATAGTCTCTCTTTCTTTTCCTGTTTGAATTATTTTGTCTCCAACCAATGACTCTGGGCCTGATTCAGCATGGATCACAAAAGCAGAAACTTTCTCTAATTGGCAAAACCATGTGCACTGCAGGGAGGGGGACAAATGTAAAATGTGCACAGAAGGTTGATTTGGGTGGTTTATTTGGTTTCTGTGCAAGGTAGATAAACCTCCTAATGATAATGTGTGGACCTTTATTCAAAAGTAAAGAATTCAATACCTTTAATACCAAGAAATAATGACACAGAGACTTGAATTTGGCAGAAAATTGTTAGCTATTTATTGTACCCTAACCATTAGAAAAAACCTGTAAAGTAAAATTTAAGTTAACATGCCGATTCAGCCGGCATATGGTGGCAGAAAAAAGAACGGCTATATTCAACTGACGATAACTTTAAAAAACATTAAAACCCAAACGATCCTACTTTACCACAAACCATACATAGGTAATAGGTGCCCGACTCAGACCTCCACGCTGACTGCCCACCCTGATGGGTGATGACGCTGCCCCCTGATGGGTGATCTAACGGCCTTAAAAGTCAATGGAGGTGAGTGCACCTAAACCACACCAATACTGTAAACAACTGTGACTAACAAGTCAAACTACAACCTGCCGTTCTTTTCCGCCGACAAATAGCCAACGATAAAACACGCTAACAATTTAGAGCCAAGGCACTCCGTGCCACAACCTCTACCAAATGGGGTGGGAGGGCGGGAAGGCAAACCAGCAGCAAGAGAGACCAAGCTAGGCTATACATCCCTATATATACTGATCCCTCCCCTCTCTAACATTGGCTGTACTTTTCATTACAGTTAGGTCAACCCCTCACAGGAGGTTAAAACTCTCTCCATTCCTATGCTGTCATTTCGCTCTCCTAAACCTCCTAATGATAATGTGTGGACCTTTATTCAAAAGTAAAGCATTCAATACCTTTAATACCAAGAAATAATGACACGGAGACTTGAATTTGGCAGAAAATTGTTAGCTATTTATTGTACCCTAACCATTAGAAAAAACCTGTAAAGTAAAATTTAAGTTAACATGCCAATTCAGCCGGCATATGGTGGCAGAAAAAAGAACGGCTATATTCAACTGACGATAACCTCAAAAAACATTAAAACCCAAACGATCCTACTTTGCCACAAACCATATATAGGTAATAGGTGCCCGACTCAGACCTCCACGCTGACTGCCCACCCTGATGGGTGATGACGCTGCCTCCTGATGGGTGATCTAGTGGCCTTAAAAGTCAATGGAGGTGAGTGCACCTAAACCACACCAATACTGCGTCACGAACCGGTCTCTCACCTTTGCAGGTTCTGGGGTTCATCCTTTGCCAGTGCGGTTGCTCGCGGTGCTGTGCGCCCGTGTGGGGATGCGGCGTGATCAGTGGCACAGGTAATGCAGAGTCTGGGAACTGGGAGTGCGGGGACCAAATGGCCTAAGGCACTGCGGTGTGTCTGCTGTATAGGAGGTGGCCATGTTGGAGACCAAATAGGTAATACAGAGCACTTGTGAAAACACCTGTGGGCAGGTGTAAGCCAATCCCGTGCTTGTGCTGCCTTTAAGTAGGCTGGGATTATGTTACTCTGGGCCAGTGCTTTGTTGTATCAATGCTGTGCTCTAGCTCTGAGCTCTCTCCGTGCATTCCTGTGTGATTCCCGTGGTCCAGATATCGCCTCCGTTCCCAGACGTCCGTCTGCAGCCTTCACTGCTAAAAGATCCACCAGCTCTCCGCTGTGCTGTCAGTTAATTGCACACCTACTGGAAATAGTTGGATTCCCAGAGTCCTGCATGAGGTTACCTTGTCTGCCTGTCTTCAACCATACAAAGTTTGGAGGATTCCACTACCCTCAGCTGTTCGTTTGTTCTACTCAGCATTTAACCCGTTCATCACCTTGTCATCTGCTACAGTTTTCACAGTGATCTCCGGAACCCGCAAGTAACCCAATTAAGTACTTTTATTTTCTATGTTACCATAACAAGGATAATTCTTCACAGCCTCTCAGTTAACTCTCAAAACTTCATTGCAAATCCTTACAGTTATTTCTTCATGTCTGCATTACCCAGTTAAACACATTCTGCCGTTCAGCATCAAAGCTTGTTTATATTTGGACAATTCAACATTTATTCATCAGCTTGTTTCATATACAGTTCCATGAACATTTCTTTTATTTGTCTTTGAGATTCATCCTGCATATTATTTCTGCCATTCCTGCAATGCAGTATAATATGATGATTAACAACTTGTCATTTAACTCTTTACTGAACTGTTATTTTTAATAAATATATGAAACGGAACTTTCTTCGTCCTCCCTGCTTTCTTCATACCCCAGCACCTACACCTGTGGTTGGTCCCGGGTTAACGGATTCACAAAAGCACCCGGACCTGACAGTAAGCACTGGCCACATGGATCCGTCAAGTGACCAATTCGCAGGAGGCGGTGCTACGTCAGATATCCTTTCCCGTCTGGAAAACCAGGAGTCTATACAGACACAAATAGTGCAGTTTATGCAAACTATGGCAGACCGTTTAGAGACTCTTCATATGGCTATTAAAACGTCTCAAGTCCAGATTCCAACTCCGGTTGTCCCAGTTACCACTACAGCTTCTCCTGTGATGCTGCCTACGTCCCGCTTGCAGTTACCCTCTCCGAGTAAGTTTGACGGAACTCCAAAACTTTGCAGAGGATTCCTGAATCAATGCGAGATCCAGTTCGAACTGTTGTCCGCCAGTTTCCCATCAGCTCGTTCTAGGGTTGCATATATTATTGCCCTCCTCTCCGGTCAGGCTCTGGAGTGGGCATCACCATTATGGGAAAGAGGTGATCCTATCCTCTCTAATTACAAGGAGTTCGTATCATCCTTCCGGAGAATCTTTGACGAACCAGGCAGGACCACCTCAGCATCTTTGGAGATTCTCCGTCTACGTCAAGGTTTACGTCCTGTCAGTCAATATATTATTCAGTTTCGCACGTTGTCTTCAGAGTTAAACTGGAATGAGGAGGCCCTGATCGCCGCGTTTTGGAATGGACTTTCAGAGAGAATCAAGGATGATTTAACTATCCGGGATGTGCCAACTAAACTGGATGAATTGATTTCTCTCTGTAACAAACTTGACCTACGCTACAGGGAGCGATGTTTAGAGAAATCCAGGGCAGAGCGATCCAGTCCACGTTATCATCCTAGGCCTCGACAAGATTCTTCATCACAGTCTCCGGTGACGACAGAAGAACCTATGCAGATTGGGCGCTCTCGCCTCATAGAGGAGGAACGACTTCGTCGTCGACAGGGTAACCTCTGCATGTACTGCGGGTCCTCCGAACATTTAGTTAAATCCTGCAAACTCCGGCCTGGGAGACTCT
The DNA here is from genome assembly GCF_028390025.1 of Pseudophryne corroboree. Classification (NCBI taxonomy): domain Eukaryota; kingdom Metazoa; phylum Chordata; class Amphibia; order Anura; family Myobatrachidae; genus Pseudophryne; species Pseudophryne corroboree. The sequence goes on along the minus strand of NC_086451.1, from coordinate 320,208,385 downwards.
CGCTCCTAGCTTATCCAAGGGAGGTTAAGCTAGGAGTTACTTTAGAATCACGTTCTGGGAAAGAGCCGACCTTGTCTATTCAATTAAAAGTTCCAAGTTCTACAGTGAAAGTTTCAGCCCTCCTAGATTCCGGGGCAGCCGAGAACTTCATCTCCTCAGCCTTTGTCATACGGTCTAAAGTTCAAACCATGCCTCTGGAAGCAGCAGTTGCTGTTACAGCAGTGGATGGAAGTCGAATTCCAGATGGTATAATTACTCATCGAACCGTATGTCTCAAGATGAAAGTTGGTGTGCTCCATTCCGAATACCTCTCCTTCTACGTGATTCCCAAAGCCTCTCAAGATGTGATACTTTGTTTTACCTTGGCTGCAGAAACATAATCCTCAACTTAATTGGCAAACCATGGAAGTCCTTTCGTGGGGTAAATCTTGTACCAAGGACTGTTTAGCCTCAATTGTACCTCTCCGGTCAATTAGCCTTCCCGACCTACCTCCGGTGTATCAATCCTTTGCGGATGTTTTCAGTAAACAAGCAGCAGACTCTCTACCTCCTCATCGCGAATGGGACTGCCCAATCATCCTGGTTCCGGGCAAAACCCCTCCTAGGGGACGAATTTATCCGCTATCCATCCCAGAGACGCAAGCTATGTCTGATTATATACAGGAAAATCTAACCAAAGGATTTATCAGACCATCTTCTTCACCTGCAGGAGCCGGATTCTTTTTCGTTAAGAAGAAGGACGGTGGGTTACGACCATGCATAGATTACCGTGGACTCAATGAGATCACTGTGAAAAACAAGTATCCATTACCCTTAATTCCAGAATTATTTGACCGGGTAAAGGGAGCTACTGTGTTTACAAAACTGGATCTCCGAGGGGCCTACAATTTAATCCGCATCCGGGCATGGGACGAGTGGAAGACTGCTTTTAATACCCGGGATGGGCATTACGAATACCTTGTAATGCCTTTTGGTCTTTGTAATGCACCTGCAGTTTTTCAAAGCTCTGTGAATGAACTTTTTCGTGATCTTCTCTACAAGTGTCTAGTAGTGTATCTGGATGATATCCTAATATTCTCTAAGGATCTAAAGTCTCACCGTCACCAAGTTAAAGAGGTACTGACACGTCTGAGGAAAAATCAACTTTATTGTAAGTTAGAGAAGTGCACTTTTGAAGTATCTTCCATACCGTTCCTTGGTTACATAATTTCTGGATCAGAGCTATGTATGGATCCTGGTAAGGTACAAGCTATCCGAGATTGGTCCACTCCTACAACTCTCAAGGGGATTCAGCGATTTCTTGGCTTTGCTAATTTCTATAGGAGATTCATTAAGAATTATTCTACGTTAGCTGCTCCCATCACAGCCCTAACTCGCAAGGGAGCAAATCCTACGAACTGGTCTTCTGAAGCAATCAAAGCCTTCTCTGATTTAAAGCAAGCCTTTGTGTCGGCCCCCATTCTTCGACAGCCTGATTTGAATCGTCCCTTTCTACTAGAGGTGGATGCATCTACAGAAGCAGTAGGAGCTGTGTTGTCACAAGTCTTTGAAGATAAAAAGGTCCATCCCTGCGGATATTTCTCCCGTAAGTTCCTCCCGGCCGAACGTAATTATGCAATCGGTGAGCAAGAATTACTTGCCATCAAGTTGGCATTTGAGGAGTGGAGATACCTTCTAGAAGGAGCACAGCATCGTATTACAGTTTATACTGATCATAAGAATCTTCTATATCTGCAGTCAGCTCAGTGCTTGAATCCACGACAAGCTCGATGGGCGCTTTTCTTCACACAATTTAATTTCAAGCTCACCTATCGTCCAGGGTCTCAGAACAAGAAGGCAGATGCCCTTTCCCGGTCCTTCGCTTCTTCTGATTTAAATGATGCTACCACGAATCAAGCCATTGTAAATCCTACGTCCTTTTTAATGACTCGAACCTCTCCAGTTCCTCCGCCTGGCAAGACCTTTGTCGCCACAAATCTTCGAAAACGGCTGCTTACCTGGGCTCACTCCTCTTCCTTCATGGGTCATCCTGGGGTTTTAAAGACTCTCAAATTTATTCAACAGTCTTATTGGTGGCCACGTCTCAAAGCCGATGTCCAAGAGTTTATTGCAGCATGTCCTAAATGTGCCCAACATAAGAGTCCAAGAAGTTCTCCACCAGGTTTATTACATCCATTATCCATACCCAAACAACCATGGACTCAAATCTCAATGGATTTCGTGACCGATCTACCTCCATCAAAAGGGTGTAATACCATTTGGGTGATAGTGGATCGATTTTCGAAAATGGCACATTTCATTCCATTAACTGGGTTACCATCAGCCCCTTTATTAGCCAGATTGTTCATCTCTGAAATTTTCAAGTTGCATGGCCTTCCTCGAGAGATCATCTCTGATCGGGGAACACAGTTTGTGGCCAAGTTTTGGAGGTCACTTTGTTCATCTTTAAATGTCAAGTTGAACTTTTCTTCTGCATATCATCCTCAGACAGATGGACGAACTGAGAGAGTAAACCAAGACCTTGAAACATTTCTCCGGCTATATATATCGTCCTCACAGGATGACTGGGTTGACTACCTTTCATTGGCAGAATTTGCTCATAATAATCTCTTCCATTCGTCTTCAGAATCTACGCCCTTTTATATTAACTTCGGCTTTCATCCTCGTGTGCCAGAGTTCCATCCATTGCCAGCCCTAGAGGTTCCAGCAGCAGATCAAGAGCTTCAACGTCTATCTAGAATCTGGAGTTGTGTGCGTAAGTCGTTGGTCAAAACTTCCGCTCGTTATAAATCTTTTGCAGATAGAAAACGTAAAGCTGTACCGAATTACAAGGTGGGAGACCAAGTTTGGGTTTCTACGCACAATCTCAGGTTCAAAGTTCCTTCTAAGAAATTTGCTCCCAAGTTTATTGGTCCATTTCCCATTGTAAAAGTACTCAACCCTGTGTCATACAAAGTCAAGTTGCCACCGTCTTTGAGAATTCCTAACGCCTTTCATACATCTTTACTGAAGCCTTTGGTTCTCAATAAGTTCCGTACTACCCAGTCCAAATCTCCTAAAGTTCACTCTTTGCAGAATGAGGAATTTGAAGTTAAAGAGATTGTGGACTCACGTTCCCGATATGGACGTTTACAGTTTCTGGTCGACTGGAAGGGTTATGGTCCGGAGGAGAGATCCTGGGTTTTCTCTGAAGATGTTCATGCTCCAAGACTGGTACAGAAATACTTCTCCAAAAATCCTGATAAGGTTCAAAGGTGTTCGGAGACCACCCGTAGAAGAGGGGGTACTGTCACGAACCGGTCTCTCACCTTTGCAGGTTCTGGGGTTCATCCGTTGCCAGTGCGGTTGCTCGCGGTGCTGTGCGCCCGTGTGGGGATGCGGCGTGATCAGTGGCACAGGTAATGCAGAGTCTGGGAACTGGGAGTGCGGGGACCAAATGGCCTAAGGCACTGCGGTGTGTCTGCTGTATAGGAGGTGGCCATGTTGGAGACCAAATAGGTAATACAGAGCACTTGTAAAAACACCTGTGGGCAGGTGTAAGCCAATCCCGTGCTTGTGCTGCCTTTAAGTAGGCTGGGATTATGTTACTCTGGGCCAGTGCTTTGTTGTATCAACGCTGTGCTCTAGCTCTGAGCTCTCTCCGTGCATTCCTGTGTGATTCCCGTGGTCCAGATATCGCCTCCGTTCCCAGAGGTCCGTCTGCAGCCTTCACTGCTAAAAGATCCACCAGCTCTCCGCTGTGCTGTCAGTTAATTGCACACCTACTGGAAATAGTTGGATTCCCAGAGTCCTGCATGAGGTTACCTTGTCTGCCTGTCTTCAACCATACAAAGTTTGGAGGATTCCACTACCCTCAGCTGTTCGTTTGTTCTACTCAGCATTTAACCCGTTCATCACCTTGTCATCTGCTACAGTTTTCACAGTGATCTCCGGAACCCGCAAGTAACCCAATTAAGTACTTTTATTTTCTATGTTACCATAACAAGGATAATTCTTCACAGCCTCTCAGTTAACTCTCAAAACTTCATTGCAAATCCTTACAGTTATTTCTTCATGTCTGCATTACCCAGTTAAACACATTCTGCCGTTCAGCATCAAAGCTTGTTTATATTTGGACAATTCAACATTTATTCATCAGCTTGTTTCATATACAGTTCCATGAACATTTCTTTTATTTGTCTTTGAGATTCATCCTGCATATTATTTCTGCCATTCCTGCAATGCAGTATAATATGATGATTAACAACTTGTCATTTAACTCTTTACTGAACTGTTATTTTTAATAAATATATGAAACGGAACTTTCTTCGTCCTCCCTGCTTTCTTCATACCCCAGCACCTACACCTGTGGTTGGTCCCGGGTTAACGGATTCACAAAAACACCCGGACCTGACATACTGTAAACAACTGTGACTAACAAGTCAAACTACAACCTGACGTTCTTTTCCGCCAACAGCGAAAGACTCTTCCCCAGAGTCTTCGCACCGCCACCATACCCTCAACCTAACTCCTGCAACACCAGAAATAGATCCTCCAGGAAAAACAGCATCCCTTTCTTGGACAGATGCACACCATCAGGCTGAAAAAGGTGACTGTCACAAAACCGAATCCTAGGGTGGCGAACCACTTTCCCTCTGTGGGCCAACACCCACTTCGCCACCGCCGCATTCACCTTTTGCCTGGCCTCATCAATTGGGCGACCGTCCACCACTCCTCGCCAACGCAACCTTGGCACCATCATAGAGAACACCAAAACACAATTGGGCCACGCTGCGGCCACACTGGCCAGATCCTCCATCATGGCCCATCGCAGCTCCAAAGATGTCCTCTTCCCCTGATCGTTGCCACCCAAATGGACAACCAGCACCCTAGGGACTCCATGCTCGCTGACCTGACTGACCAATCTACTCTTCAGATGTTGCCACATCATCCCCGCCAACCAAGCCAACGAACGCCATGAGCCCAAGGAAAAAAGTGCGCCCCATCCGAGGCCAAAAACCTGGCTGCCCAGTAAACATAAGAGTGGCCAACTACCCAGATTGCCAAATCGTCTTCTACCCAACCTGAAGAGAAGGAAAGGAGTAAAAATCGGTTAATAAGTATCCTAACAGGAGTTTATTGCACGCATTTAACCTGAAGGATCTGCCAAAAGAAAAAAGGGGGTTTCTGTGTCTTGCAACAGTCACGGCCTAGCCGATCTAAACAAGCTTCCAGCCAATCGAAGCATAACATAAACACACAACGGGAAAGATCAAAATAAAATAAAGAAAATAAAAAGGGGGGGGGAGTTTAAAATGGGAAAAACATGTAAGAACTCAGCTGGAGGTGAAAGCGTAAAAACCTGCTGAGGGACTTTGATTTGTACTGATCAGCCGAATTGTAGATTGGAATTCAGTCCATCAAGTCAGGCAAAAAATCGCAAAAGAACTCCAGACCCCCGCTGCCAGCAGCGGCGAGTAGCTAATCCCTGAGTAGGATGAACAGGGAAGACAAACGGACACCACTGCACAAGACGTACTTAACCGTACAACATGAACTTATACAACGACTAATAAACTGAGCTGTTAGCCAAACAAAAAACTCATGGAACCGGGCGAATATATCGTCTGTAACTTGACGACTTCCATCGCCCCACCGCCTGGATCTCCGCAACGGAAAACCCCACCGTCGCAGCCGACGTCGCCGCCCCGATACGGAAGGAATGCGTACCGAAAGCAGCGGGTGAAAGGCCCAAGCTCGCCAGACAGCGACTCAGCATCGAACGAAACTGATATTTCGTTAAAGGATAACCGTCATAATGCAGCAACCACGACCCCTGCACACCGGGCCGAACCGCTGCATATTTCGATGCCAACCTCACCGGGCAAATGCTCTCCTCCAGAGACGGAACCAAAGTGACCCATCACCCTCTACCTACTTGGTCTGTCTTAGAGCGACGCAATCTGCACAGCAAGGACCTCTCACACACCACCACGTCATACAGAAGCATGCGCGAGCCTGCCCGCTTAGATGGCGCTACCAGCTCCGAAACCCGAAAGGCTCCATGGTAAGCCATGGAGAACGCCAACTGGAACAAAAGCGATTAAAAAATTGACGACGCGATACCGCCAACTGCATCGATGACAGCCAGTAGCAAGACCGCATCGATGGGCCGTTGCCTATCAGGCGGCGTTGGCGCCACGCGCGCCCACCCTTTCATCACCTTAACCAGAAGCCCGCTCTTTGTCACGTCAGGGACACCCTTGATTTTACTAAAAAACGAAATCCCAGCTAAGTACCGGGACACCACCGCTCTGGACCTACCCGTGACAAAAAGCTGCCAAATAAAAGAAAGCATCATCCGATGCCCGCTCTTATCTTCATGACTACGTCCTCGGACAAACTCTTCCCACTCGCTCCAAGCTTGCCCGTAAGCCTTGAGCGTGTTCGGAGCCACTGACCGCATCGCTAGACCCTCCAGTCCGGTCCGATCACCTGCCAGACATAACCGGGACATTGAAACCCACGCTCATCGGCCTCGGGCGCCAACAAACGAAATCTCTCCCATAACCGCGGGACAACGCGTCGGCAATTCCGTTCTCAAGCCCTGGCACATGCTGCGCGCGGAACCATACATTCTTATGCAAGCATGTCAGCAGCAATCGCCCGAGCACCCTCAGAACCACCAGCGACTTCGCCCTCCGGTTATTGATCGCATGCACCACGCCCAGATTGTCACATCTAAACAAAATGCTGCAATGAGCCAGACGATCCCCCCAAACCTCCAGTGCCACCATAATGGGGAAAAGCTCCAGCAGCAAAAGGTACTTAGTGAAACCTTTGCGATGCAATTCCTCAGGCCACGAGGCCACGCACCAAGATCCCTCTAGGTAGCAACCGAACCCGGAGGAACCCGCCGCGTCGGTAAACAGCTGTAACCTAGCATTGTCGGTCGTTGGAGCCAGCCAGATACGCACCCCATTAAAGTCCTCCAGGAACGAGGCCCAGACGGCCAAATCCCTCTTAATCTCGGAGGATAAACGAATGAAATGATGCGGTCTGGCACACCCCGCCGTCGCCCTTTCCAGTTTACGGCAGAAAACCCTGCCTATTGGGATCACCCGGCAAGCAAAGTTCAAAAGGCCCAGCAAGGACTGCGCCTATCTCAGCGTGACTTGGCGCGACAACACGAACTGGCAAATAACCTCGCGGAGCTTCGCGACCTTGGCCTGAGGAAGGCGACACGAGCCTGACACCGTGTCAATTTCAATCCCCAAGAACAACAAACAGGAAACCGGCCCCTCTGTTTTATCCTCGGCCACAGGAACGCCAAAATGATAAAACAATGCTCGGATGTGTTATGATTCCCGTACTCCAGACCAGAGGAGATCTTTATGGCAGAGGTCTGAGTACTGGAAGGATATGCTGGTACGGGAGCAGGAAAGCCTAGTAACCCCTGGCGCCCTAACTCCGTTGTCTCGCCCGTGTTATCAGAAATCCCCTGCGAGACTATGGTTGCTTGAGCCCATGGCAGCCGCGTTCGAAGGGCGGATTATGTCTGCCCAACCCCGATGCCCCCTCATGTCTTAATGGGAGACAAAGGGAAATCCGAGACAGGGTGATAACAAGGGGCCCTCTGACTAAGCAACCAGGCCAGGGGTTACAAGCTATCTAACTTAAACCAAAAGTATGTGCGGACAAACCGCCAGGGAAAAGGACAACCAAAGATCCACTGATCCGTTACTCCTATCCAGCACCGCTGGATACCAGAGTGGATTTGTGGGAGCGGAATCCTCCGCAAAAGCTCCAGAACACAATAAACTAAATAATAAATAGTAGCGGTCAAGCCGCAACACACGGCTACGCCGCGACTCACGAACACCACAGGATGTTAAAGGTGCTCGGTCGGACCCCAGGAATAGATGACAAATTCCGAGTACTGGATCACTGAGGACAGGAACAACCGGGTTGAGCAGGACTGGAAACTCTCTGTAACTGACACAGCAAACAGGAAGCTATCACCGGCGTCTGTGAGAAGTCCTGAGAGTGCTTAAATTTGGGAGCCCTCCAATCATGATCCAGACAGGGTAATCACATAATGATGCCGTGCAGCTGCATGCTGCACGGCCAGAATACACAAGCACTGATTAATTAAGACCCAGCAACGGGGAACGCGGTCTGACCGTGGCGTCCCCGTTGCTAGGGTCTGAGCGGCTCCGTGCGCCCGGCGTCTAGCGTTGCTAGGGAGCCGGCGGCTGTCTGCCTGCGGCGTCCCTAGTTGCTAGGCGCCGGGCCGCACTGACGGGCGGACCCTCGGCGCCTAACAGTACCCCCCCCTTCAGGAGGGGTCAAGGAACCCCTAAGGCCAGGTTTCTGAGGAAATTCTCGAAAAAATGCCCTTTTGAGCCTCGGGGCATGGAGATCCTCATCCAGGACCCAAGACCTTTCTTCTGGACCATAACCTCTCCAATGTACCAAAAAATAAAGCCGACCCCGGGACAACTTGGAATCGAGAACCTTCTCCACTAAGAACTCCTGCTGACCCTGTACATCTATTGGTGATTTCCCCTGAGAGATCTTGCGAGGAAATCTACTGGACGAAACATATGGTTTTAACAAGGAGCAATGGAAGGTATTTCCGATCCGTAAAGTTTTTGGTAAACGTAACCGGAAAGCCACTGGATTGACTTTTTTGATAATATGAAATGGTCCAATAAATTTAGGACCCAATCTGGCTGAGGTTTGTCGAAGTTTAATGTTGCGAGTCGACAACCATACCCTATCTCCAACTTTAAAAGTGCACGGCCGCCGGAGCCTGTCAGAAATTTTTTTCTCCCGAAATGCCGCTTTTCTGAGAGCCAGGTGCACTTTTCTCCAAATGAGTTTGAGATGAGAGGTCAAGGTCAGTGAGGAGACAGAGGAATGTTGAAAAAAGGAATTAGCTCTGGGGTGAAAACCAAAAACTGTAAAAAATGGAGATACATTGGTGGAGGAATGACAGGCATTGTTGTAAGCAAACTCTGCAAACGGAAGAAACTCAGACCAGTCATTTTGGAGTTTGGCCGAGTACAAACGCAAATATTGTTTTAATGATTGATTAACTCGCTCAGTCTGCCCGTTGGATTGGGGATGGTAGCCAGACGTTAAAGATAATTTCATCTTTAATGAGGCACAAAAAGACTTCCAAAATTGTGCAATGAATTGTGGACCCCGATCAGAAACAATATCAGTGGGTAACCCATGGAGTCTGAAAACATGGCGGAGGAACAAGACTGCCAATCCCTGGGCAGATGGCAATCGGGGAAGAGCAATGAAATGGGCCATTTTGCTAAAACGGTCCACTACCACCCATATGACTCGGCATCCGGCTGACAGAGGGAGGTCCACCACAAAATCCATGGAAATATGAGACCATGGCCTAAGAGGAACATTCAAGGGCATAAGTTGACCGATAGGCAAGGAACGGGGAACCTTATGCTGTGCACAGACCTGACAAGAAAAAACAAACTCCTTCATGTCTTTGGAAAGACCAGGCCACCATACCGAGCGGGAAACTAATTCAAAAGTTTTAGCGATCCCCGGATGCCCGGCAACCTTGCTATCATGAAACTCCGTCAAAACCGTTGCTCTCAAAAACTCGGGGACAAAAAGACGACCAGCAGGAGTATTTCCAGGAGCTTGATGTTGAAGCTGCTTTAACTGGGTAAATAAATCTTGTGTGAGACCTGCCCGAATGACTGAAGACGGAAGTATGGGAGTAACAGGACTGTTGTCTTGAACTGGAAGAAAACTGCGTGACAGGGCATCTGCCTTGGTATTCTTGGAACCTGGCCTGAAGGTGATAATGAACTTGAAACGAGTAAAAAATAAAGCCCAACGAGCTTGCCGGGCATTCAGCCGTTTAGCTGATTCAATGTATTGAAGATTTTTGTGATCAGTCAAAACTGAAATGGTATGAGTGGCTCCTTCAAGCCAATGCCTCCACTCCTCAAAAGCCCATTTAATAGCCAGTAATTCCCGGTTACCAACATCGTAGTTGGATTCAGCAGATGAGAATTTCCTGGACATAAAGGCACAAGGATGTAATTCCAGGGAATCCGGATCCTTCTGAGATAGGATAGCCCCTACTCCAACCTCCGAGGCATCAACCTCAACAATGAAAGGCAATTCTGGGTTGGGATGTCTGAGGACCGGGGCTGAGACAAAGCTTGTTTCAAGGCCTGAAAAGATAACTCCGCTTCACGTGCCCAGTTGGTATGATCTGCTCCCTTTTTAGTCAGTGCCACAATGGGAGCAACTAGGTCAGAGAAAGAGTGAATAAATCTTCTATAGTAATTCGCAAACCCTAAAAAGCGCTGAATTGCTTTTAAATTGGTGGGTTGCGCCCAACTAAGGATGGCTTGGAGCTTCTTTGGTTCCATACAGAATCCCTGAGGGGAAATAATGTACCCTAAAAAGGATACCTCCGTGACATGAAATTCACACTTCTCCAGCTTGGCATATAGGTGATTTTCACGTAATTTTTTTAGAACCTGACGCACCTGGGTAACATGTTGTTCAATAGAGTCAGAATATATCAAAATATCGTCTAAGTAGACTACAACGAATCTTCCAAGAAATTCACGGAGCACATCGTTAATGAGATCCTGGAAAACTGCCGGAGCGTTGGACAGGCCGAATGGCATAACCAGATACTCATAGTGGCCTGATTGAGTACTGAATGCCGTTTTCCACTCATCCCCTGACTTGATTCTGATGAGGTTATATGCTCCTCTCAGGTCAATCTTAGAAAAAATCACAGCCGAACGTAGCTGATCAAAGAGGACAGAAATCAGCGGCAAAGGGTAAGTATTCTTTACTGAGATTTTATTCAAGGCTCTAAAGTCAATGCAAGGTCTGAGTGATCCATCCTTCTTCTCCACGAAGAAGAAGCCTGCACTTAAAGGGGATTTAGATGGCCTGATAAATCCTTTCCCTAGGCTTTCTTTAACATACTCATTCATGGCCACAGTTTCAGGTCCGGACAATGCATATAACCTTCCCTTAGGCAAAGTGGCACCAGGAATTAACTCGATATCACAATCATAAGGCCTATGGGGAGGCAGAATATCCGCATTGCCCTTGGAAAATACATCAACAAAATCCTGGTATTCCACAGGAATGGGTGCGGGAATGACAGCAGCTATTCTGATGGGAAGCGTAATACATTCCTTATTACAGATGGTACCCCATTGTAAGATCTCCCCCGACTGCCAATCAATGATGGAATTATGAAAGGCCAGCCAAGGGTGACCCAGAACCACAGGAACTGCTGGGCAATGGGTAAGGAAAAACTCAATCTTTTCAGAATGCAGAGCTCCTACCGAAAGTAGAACAGGAGGTGTACAGAGAGAAATAACCCCATTGGACAAGGGACTCCCATCTAAACCATGCATGGTGATACACCTACCCAAGGCTAACTGAGGAATACCTAAGGCCTTAGCCCATGTTAAATCCATAAAGTTCCCTGCAGCTCCACTGTCCACAAAAGCCGAGACCGAGGAACAGAGGCTGCCAAAGGAAACTTTAGCTGGAACCAACAGTGAATTATTTGAGGAGATAAGCTGCAGACCAAAGTGAACCCCCTCACAACTCACTTGGTCGAGGCGTTTCCCGACTTGTTCGGACAACTATGGGCAAAATGTCCCTTACCCCCACAGTATAAACAAAGACCAGAATTTTGCCTTCTGGTTCTTTCTTCAGGAGACAGTTTGGAGAGGCCTATCTGCATGGGCTCCTCTATGTCCACAGGAATGGAAAAAACACAAGGAGAAGACCCGACAGATGCTCCTTTTTCAGCCCTCCGCTCTCTGAGACGACGATCAATCTTAATAGAGAGCTCCATGAGTTTATCGAGAGTCTCAGGAGCGGGATACTGAAGGAGACTGTCTTTTATAGACTCGGATAAGCCGAGGCGAAACTGACTGCGCAGGGCTGGGTCATTCCATCCACAGTCGTTCGACCAACGGCGAAACTCCGTACAATAAATCTCTGCGGGATTCCTACCCTGTCTGAGAGCACGCAACTGACTCTCGGCGGATGCCTCTCTATCAGGGTCGTCATACAATAGCCCTAAAGACCCCAGAAAGGCGTCTACAGACAATAAAGCCGGATCGTCTGTCTTTAAGCCAAAAGCCCAGGTCTGAGGATCCCCCTGTAGCAAAGAAATAATAATTCCTACCCGCTGAGATTCCGTACCTGAGGAGACTGGTCTTAAACGAAAATACAGTTTACAAGACTCTTTAAAATTAAAAAACTGCTTTCTATCCCCAGAAAAACGGTCAGGCAGATGCATTTTTGGTTCAGGAATGACCCTCGGGGAAGTCCGTAACAGATCTTCCTGTGACCTCACCCGAAGGGACAGATCTTGAACCATCTGAGTAAGCTCTTGAATCTGGCTAACTAAAAGCTGGCCAGGATTTGGCCCAACACCGGAGGGATTCATGAGGCTGACAAATCTCCCAACAGAATAAGGGAAAAAATTAACTCCTGTTTAATTTTAAATTTTAGTTAGGCCGGTGATAATGTTATGATTCCCGTACTCCAGACCAGAGGAGATCTTTATGGCAGAGGTCTGAGTACTGGAAGGATATGCTGGTACGGGAGCAGGAAAGCCTAGTAACCCCTGGCGCCCTAACTCCGTTGTCTCGCCCGTGTTATCAGAAATCCCCTGCGAGACTATGGTTGCTTGAGCCCATGGCAGCCGCGTTCGAAGGGCGGATTATGTCTGCCCAACCCCGATGCCCCCTCAGGTCTTAATGGGAGACAAAGGGAAATCCGAGACAGGGTGATAACAAGGGGCCCTCTGACTAAGCAACCAGGCCAGGGGTTACAAGCTATCTAACTTAAACCAAAAGTATGTGCGGACAAACCGCCAGGGAAAAGGACAACCAAAGATCCACTGATCCGTTACTCCTATCCAGCACCGCTGGATACCAGAGTGGATTTGTGGGAGCGGAATCCTCCGCAAAAGCTCCAGAACACAATAAACTAAATAATAAATAGTAGCGGTCAAGCCGCAACACACGGCTACGCCGCGACTCACGAACACCACAGGATGTTAAAGGTGCTCGGTCGGACTCCAGGAATAGATGACAAATTCCGAGTACTGGATCACTGAGGACAGGAACAACCGGGTTGAGCAGGACTGGAAACTCTCTGTAACTGACACAGCAAACAGGAAGCTATCACCGGCGTCTGTGAGAAGTCCTGAGAGTGCTTAAATTTGGGAGCCCTCCAATCATGATCCAGACAGGGTAATCACATAATGATGCCGTGCAGCTGCATGCTGCACGGCCAGAATACACAAGCACTGATTAATTAAGACCCAGCAACGGGGAACGCGGTCTGACCGTGGCGTCCCCGTTGCTAGGGTCTGAGCGGCTCCGTGCGCCCGGCGTCTAGCATTGCTAGGGAGCCGGCGGCTGTCTGCCTGTTGCGTCCCTAGTTGCTAGGCGCCGGGCCGCACTGACGGGCGGACCCTCGGCGCCTAACAGGATGCTGAACAGCAAGTCGCTGCAGCGTGGCGAATTCGCCGGTCCCACACAGAAGAAATCATCGAGGTAATGTGCGACCCCATGACCCCCTGAAGAAGACTCCACGCACCAATGCAAGAATGTGCTAAACCTTTCAAAAAACGAGCAGGAAACGGGACATCCCATCGGCAAACATTTGTCAATGAAATATTCCGCTCCTATCCGAAAACCCATGAAACGAAATGAGTCCGGATGCAAAGGGGGCGGACTTAACATCGATCTTAGCCATCAGAGCTCCCGGGCCGTAACTACGAACCAACTCCAGCGCCTCGTCAAACGACTGGTACACCACCGAGCAGTGTGCCGGCGGTATCGCGTCGTTGACCGACAACCCGGACGGGTAAGAAAGATGTTGAATGAGCCGAAAGGCACCCGGAGTCTTCTTGGGGACTACCCCCACTGCGGAAATGACCAAGTCATCCACAGGGGGCGAGCTAAACGGGCCCTCCATCCTACCCATGCACACCTCTTTATCCACTTTCTTGCGCAAAATGGACAGCAAGGCGCGAGCGGACTGCAGATTCCGGAGAGCCATAACATATAATTCGCCCGCAACAGGCAAGCGGAAACCAAACTTAAAACCTTGAAACAAAAACTGGGCATCTGTACTATTCGGATACCAATCCAACCATTTGGACATGGCGTCCAAATTTAATTGGTGTTGGGGCCCTGCGGAGCGATCCCTCTCGCGCCGGGTCTTGCGTAGCTTTGCTTTCCCCTCGTGCCTTGCAGATTTCCCTTAAAACAGTTGGAGGCCGGGTGGAAGCCGCCACACTGCAAGCACGAATGTCGAAACCGACACTGCTTGCCGAAGGAACAGGTCGCATTATTAAATGCGAAGCACTTCCCCTTCGCGGCGGCCTGCCCACCTCCGCGGACAGCCAACCTTCCTTTCTTACCCTGTCCCCCTTCCGCGTTACTCCCCTGAGCGGACGACCCCGCGCGTAGCCCGTCCGGCCCCGTATTCCGGGGCTCCTTTGCGGTTTGAGAAGCCCGGGTGACCTGGAGCCAGACCTCCACGTCCTTGCAACCGAAGTCAATAATCTGTAAGCAGTCCTGCTTCTCTCGGAACTTCTCATTATACATCCGCCATTCGAGGCCTGCCGATGTGCGCTGCATATCGTGTATCAAGTGCAGGTATCGTATGACGTTCATATGTTCGTCAGGCCTATCTTCCAGATAACACGCCGCAAAGACGCAAAAACCGGCAAGCCAGTTGTCGAAAGTTCGGAAAGCTTCAGCTCCGATGCCTTTCTTAGCCATCGCTGCCTTATACTCCTTCTTCGCATCCTTAGTCAGCACGAACATATCCACATAGTCGCCCCTGCAGATCTTCCTACGGCAGCTATCCCGCAACCCCCTCAAAACAGCCGTATAATCACAGTGGACTACCCCAGGCAAATCGCTGCATTTCTTGGCCCTGCGAGCGTCCTCGTTAAGCCGCTTGCATCTCTTCCGCCTCTCCTGCTGTCCCGCCGCCCTCTTAGCGTACTTCGTCGCACGCTTTTTTGCCCTAGTCGTGCTACTGACGTCGGACGCTTGCGACAACAGGGATGAAGAAGAGGAGGAACTGAGAGAACTGGAGCGCGTGCTGGACCCCGACGCTGGCAGGTCAATCTCACCTGACGCTGATGACTGCTCGGACAGGGCTTTCTGCCGGTGTGGAAACTTCACAATCCTCCTCATCGCTCGCGTCCAGCTCCACCACTCCGCGATCTCCTGAAAAAGAAAACAAAGCACGGGACCCGGAAGCCACTCACGGGGCATGCCTAGCACTCCGGGGCAAAGACGTCCCCACCTCGCGACTGCTCTCCGTCCGTACCGGACGGTGTCCCAACTGCGCCGCGGCCGCCCCCCAGGTCACGGCAAGCGTGCGCTTTTCGCTGAGCTGCTGACCCTTGCTGTGTACCGGATGCCCCCGCTTCAGCGCGCGCGCCGGATTGCCTTACTGCCCCCGGGGACACTGCTGCGGCCAATGGGCCCAATGCCGCCGCCACCAGAGCCGACGCCAACTCACCGGAAGCCTCCTGACTTCCCCAAAAATTGTTGCCGGCACCAGCGGGAGCCCCGCCGAAGCTGGCGCACCTCTCCTGACCCGCCGGCCGGCAGTCGCTGACAAGGGACCCGACGACCCAAGCCCCGCCCGTCTCGCTGGTGAGCTGCTGGCCCCCTGACCACAATTGGCGTGGTCCCTCACCAGTCATCTCGCCTAACCCGCACCTGCCGGCCCTCCCTACTGCTGCTGCGCCTGCCACCTGCCCTCCGCACACGCCCTCCCCCGCTGGCCGGAGCTCTACCCATCTGCCGGGAAGGCACATCTGCGGGGCTCCATGCTGGTGCTCACTATCCTATGTCGCCCCCCCCCGCCGCTGTTCCCCGCCGGACTCCGGCTGTAAGGGAGGCAGCAGGGGAGATGCTGATACTGGCGGCGCACACGTGCACGAACGGCGCCACTGGCTGTGCGCGCCGGCGTGCGCGCACCTCGTGCGCGCGTCCCGCCACTACCCGCCACTATCCTCTCAGTGTCTGGCCCACAAACAGGGACCGCCGGACGAGGCCCCGCGACAGGCCTCGGGCGACCCGCTGCCGCTTTCCGTCCACCCCGGCCCCCCCACCCGGCATCACTTCGCGGCCGTGGCAAGGGGGATGGGTGGGAAGATGTTATGGGAGCACCCGGAGGCCGCCCGCTCTGGCGCGCCCTCGGGTGCCTGCTCTCGGCAACGGCGCCTCACCCTCAAGAAGTGAAGGCCGCTGCCCGGCCACCTCCGGATGGCTCCCCCGTGTCCCCGGCCCCCCCTGCCGCCCGCGGCCGGAGGTAAGCACCAGACCAGAAGCCAGGGGCAGGGAAGACCGGGTCCGCCCAGCCACCGCCGCGTGGGCACCCGCGCCGGGGGACGGGGAATGGGCAGGTGAGCCCGCAGGCCCATCCGCAGACCCAGCATCCCGGCCAGCAGAGTGGTAACGCGCTGGGGTCCCGGCAGAGCGGAGGGGGCGAGAGGCGGCCATAATCCCCCCAAAAAAAATTATGGGGGGGGGGATGAGAGAGGAGTGTGAAAGGCTCAGTACTGTTATAACAGTGAATACTGCGAACAGTAAAAGTGGAAATTGAATCTCTAATCAGCTAGCTAAACAAAACTAGTGCAAGTGCAAATCAGTCACACTCACCAGAAGGCAAACCAGCAGCAAGAGAGACCAAGCTAGGCTATACATCCCTATATATACTGATCCCTCCCCTCTCTAACATTGGCTGTACTTTTCATCACAGTTAGGTCCACCCCTCACAGGAGGTTTAACTCTCTCTATTCCTATGCTGTCATTTCGCTCTCCTACTGGCTGCTTTATTTTTACACTGCAATTTAGTTTTCAGTTTGAACACACCCCACCCAAATTGATTTCTCTCTGCACATGTGACATCTGCCCCACCTGCACTTCACATGGTTTTGACCATTAGAGAAAAAAATTGCTTTTGCGATCCATGCTGAATCAGGTCCACTGTGTGCACTGCCAAGCCTAGTGGGAAACTCCTATTAGGACTTTCTAGTTTCTACCCATTCATTGTTGGTTTGCTTGTCTCTTCTTGGGGTTTTATTGTACAGACTCACCGTATTTCATTTGCTAGACAACTGACCTCTTATGAATACCCCAAACTCAACACTCCATATAGCCTTAGTACTATGTTCATGAGAAATCAGTACCCTAAAGTAAAATATAAACTAAAACTTTCATGCTAAGGGACTTCTCCTATATCCAAAAGTACTCATGGTGCCACATATTAATTTATGGGTCTCCCTTGTCATTGCCTTAGCACAAACCAACCACGAGCTAAACAATCTGTCTTATGGAATACTATGTTAAGCTTTCACTATATTTCCTTCAAACTAATTAGTTCATTAGTTTTTTCAATTAAATCTCTAAGACCCAAAAGCTATCACAGGTTACTGAACCCTTTGTTCTGAATTAGGATACAGGTGCTATATACAAACATGTGACCTTATACTAGGTGACTTATAGATGACTTTGAAATTCCAATCACTTGGGACCCAAATACAGAAGGGCAGATGTATTAAGTCTGGAAAAGTGATAAAGCAGTGATACTGTAAGTGCAAGGTAATAACGCACCAGTCAATAAGCTCCAATTCGTAAATTGACAGGAGATTATTGGCTGGTGCATTATCACCTTCCACTTATCACTGCTTTATAACTTCTCCAGGCTCAATACATCTGCCCCAGTACTGTTCTTCAAATTTAAACTGTTTGTTAACCACAATGGAAGAAACAATGGGACTAATTCATAGTTGATCGCAGCAGCAAATATGTTAGCAGTTGGGCAAAACCATGGGGGTTATTCAGACCTGGTCACACGCAGGTGGTTTTTCGCACTGCTGCGACCAGGTAATCGCCGCCTACAGGGGAGGGGGTAATCGCTGTGCAAGGGTGCAATTGGCTGTGCAGTGTGCTGCACAAACAAAAGTTTGTGCAGTTTCTGCTAGAGATGAGCGGGTTCGGTTCCTCGGAATCCGAACCCGCCCGAACTTCAGGGTTTTTTACACGGGGCCGAGCAGGCTCGGATCCTCCCTCCTTGGTCGCTTAACCCGAGCGCGCCCGAACGTCATCATCACGCTGTCGGATTCTCGCGAGGCTCGGATTCTATATAAGGAGCCGCGCGTCGCCGCCACACGTGCATTGAGATTCATAGGGAGAGGACGTGGCTGGCGTCCTCTCCGTTTATATATAGAGATTCGAGAAGAGAGTGAGACAGTCTCACTAGAGAGAGACACAGTAGTAATTTTGGGGAGCATTAGGAGGAGTACTACTACTACTAGTACTTGCTGAAGTGAAGTGATAGATAGTGTGACTGTATTGTATTATCTGACTTGTGGGGGAGACACTGACAGTGGGGAGCAGTTAAAGTCTGAGAGCAGGACTCAGGACTCAGGAGTACATAGTACATATAACGTACAGTGCACACTTTTGCTGCCAGAGTGCCACACCAGTATAATATATATTGTGATTGTATGCTTAGGAGTACTACTTGCAAGTTGCTGATAGTGTGACCAGTGACCTGACCACCAGTTTAATAATCACCACCAGTTTAATTAATATATATATATATATATAATTGTATATAATTAATATATATATAATATTATAATTGTATACCACCTACCCGTGTTTTTTTTTTTTTTTTTTCTTCTTGATACATACTACTATAGTAGCTTACTGTAGCAGTCTGCGGTGCTGCTGAGCTGACAGTGTCCAGCAGGTCCGTCATTAGTCATCATTACCTAATAAATATATATCTACCTGTCCGGCTGCAGTACTAGTGATATTATATATACATATATATATTGATTTCATATCATTATCATCCAGTCTATATTAGCAGCAGACACAGTACGTTAGTCCACGGCTGTAGCTACCTCTGTGTCGGCACTCGGCAGTCCATCCATAATTGTATACCACCTACCCGTGGTTTTTTTTTTCTTTCTTCTTGATACATACTACTATTGTAGCTTACTGTAGCAGTCTGCGGTGCTGCTGAGCTGACAGTGTCCAGCAGGTCCGTCATCAGTCATCATTACCTAATAAATATATATCTACCTGTCCGGCTGCAGTACTAGTGATATTATATATACATATATATATATTGATTTCATATCATTATCATCCAGTCTATATTAGCAGCAGACACAGTACGTTAGTCCACGGCTGTAGCTACCTCTGTGTCGGCACTCGGCAGTCCATCCATAATTGTATACCACCTACCCGTGGTTTTTTTTTTCTTTCTTCTTGATACATACTACTATAGTAGCTTACTGTAGCAGTCTGCGGTGCTGCTGAGCTGACAGTGTCCAGCAGGTCCGTCATCAGTCATCATTACCTAATAAATATATATCTACCTGTCCGGCTGCAGTACTAGTGATATTATATATACATATATATATTGATTTCATATCATTATCATCCAGTCTATATTAGCAGCAGACACAGTACGTTAGTCCACGGCTGTAGCTACCTCTGTGTCGGCACTCGGCAGTCCATCCATAATTGTATACCACCTACCCGTGTTTTTTTTTTTTTTCTTTCTTCTTGATACATACTACTATAGTAGCTTACTGTAGCAGTCTGCGGTGCTGCTGAGCTGACAGTGTCCAGCAGGTCCGTCATCAGTCATCATTACCTAATAAATATATATCTACCTGTCCGGCTGCAGTACTAGTGATATTATATATACATATATATATTGATTTCATATCATTATCATCCAGTCTATATTAGCAGCAGACACAGTACGTTAGTCCACGGCTGTAGCTACCTCTGTGTCGGCACTCGGCAGTCCATCCATAATTGTATACCACCTACCCGTGGTTTTTTTTTTCTTTCTTCTTGATACATACTACTATAGTAGCTTACTGTAGCAGTCTGCGGTGCTGCTGAGCTGACAGTGTCCAGCAGGTCCGTCATCAGTCATCATTACCTAATAAATATATATCTACCTGTCCGGCTGCAGTACTAGTGATATTATATATACATATATATATTGATTTCATATCATTATCATCCAGTCTATATTAGCAGCAGACACAGTACGTTAGTCCACGGCTGTAGCTACCTCTGTGTCGGCACTCGGCAGTCCATCCATAATTGTATACCACCTACCCGTGTTTTTTTTTTTCTTTCTTCTTGATACATACTACTATAGTAGCTTACTGCAGCAGTCTGCGGTGCTGCTGAGCTGACAGTGTCCAGCAGGTCCGTCATCAGTCATCATTACCTAATAAATATATATCTACCTGTCCGGCTGCAGTACTAGTGATATTATATATACATATATATATTGATTTCATATCATTATCATCCAGTCTATATTAGCAGCAGACACAGTACGTTAGTCCACGGCTGTAGCTACCTCTGTGTCGGCACTCGGCAGTCCATCCATAATTGTATACCACCTACCCGTGGTTTTTTTTTTCTTTCTTCTTGATACATACTACTATAGTAGCTTACTGTAGCAGTCTGCGGTGCTGCTGAGCTGACAGTGTCCAGCAGGTCCGTCATCAGTCATCATTACCTAATAAATATATATCTACCTGTCCGGCTGCAGTACTAGTGATATTATATATACATATATATATTGATTTCATATCATTATCATCCAGTCTATATTAGCAGCAGACACAGTACGTTAGTCCACGGCTGTAGCTACCTCTGTGTCGGCACTCGGCAGTCCATCCATAATTGTATACCACCTACCCGTGTTTTTTTTTTTTCTTTCTTCTTGATACATACTACTATAGTAGCTTACTGCAGCAGTCTGCGGTGCTGCTGAGCTGACAGTGTCCAGCAGGTCCGTCATCAGTCATCATTACCTAATAAATATATATCTACCTGTCCGGCTGCAGTACTAGTGATATTATATATACATATATATATTGATTTCATATCATTATCATCCAGTCTATATTAGGAGCAGACACAGTACGTTAGTCCACGGCTGTAGCTACCTCTGTGTCGGCACTCGGCAGTCCATCCATAATTGTATACCACCTACCCGTGGTTTTTTTTTTCTTTCTTCTTGATACATACTACTATAGTAGCTTACTGTAGCAGTCTGCGGTGCTGCTGAGCTGACAGTGTCCAGCAGGTCCGTCATCAGTCATCATTACCTAATAAATATATATCTACCTGTCCGGCTGCAGTACTAGTGATATTATATATACATATATATATATATTGATTTCATATCATTATCATCCAGTCTATATTAGCAGCAGACACAGTACGTTAGTCCACGGCTGTAGCTACCTCTGTGTCGGCACTCGGCAGTCCATCCATAAGTATACTAGTATCCATCCATCTCCATTGTTTACCTGAGGTGCCTTTTAGTTGTGCCTATTAAAATATGGAGAACAAAAATGTTGAGGTTCCAAAATTAGGGAAAGATCAAGATCCACTTCCACCTCGTGCTGAAGCTGCTGCCACTAGTCATGGTCGAGACGATGAAATGCCAGCAACGTCGTCTGCCAAGGCCGATGCCCAATGTCATAGTACAGAGCATGTCAAATCCAAAACACCAAATATCAGTAAAAAAAGGACTCCAAAACCTAAAATAAAATTGTCGGAGGAGAAGCGTAAACTTGCCAATATGCCATTTACCACACGGAGTGGCAAGGAACGGCTGAGGCCCTGGCCTATGTTCATGGCTAGTGGTTCAGCTTCACATGAGGATGGAAGCACTCAGCCTCTCGCTAGAAAAAATAAGATTTTACTTACCGATAAATCTATTTCTCGTAGTCCGTAGTGGATGCTGGGGACTCCGTCAGGACCATGGGAATAGCGGCTCCGCAGGAGACAGGGCACAAAAATAAAGCTTTAGGATCAGGTGGTGTGCACTGGCTCCTCCCCCTATGACCCTCCTCCAAGCCTCAGTTAGGATACTGTGCCCGGACGAGCGTACACAATAAGGAAGGATATTGAATCCCGGGTAAGACTCATACCAGCCACACCAATCACACCGTACAACTTGTGATCTGAACCCAGTTAACAGTATGACAAACATAGGAGCCTCTGAACAGACGGCTCACAACAATAACAACCCGATTTTTTTGTAACAATAACTATGTACAAGTATTGCAGACAATCCGCACTTGGGATGGGCGCCCAGCATCCACTACGGACTACGAGAAATAGATTTATCGGTAAGTAAAATCTTATTTTCTCTGACGTCCTAAGTGGATGCTGGGGACTCCGTCAGGACCATGGGGATTATACCAAAGCTCCCAAACGGGCGGGAGAGTGCGGATGACTCTGCAGCACCGAATGAGAGAACTCCAGGTCCTCTTTAGCCAGGGTATCAAATTTGTAGAATTTTACAAACGTGTTCTCCCCCGACCACGTAGCTGCTCGGCAGAGTTGTAATGCCGAGACCCCCCGGGCAGCCGCCCAGGATGAGCCCACTTTCCTTGTGGAATGGGCCTTGACAGATTTTGGTTGTGGCAAGCCTGCCACAGAATGTGCAAGTTGAATTGTGCTACAAATCCAACGAGCAATCGTCTGCTTAGAAGCAGGAGCACCCAGCTTGTTGGGTGCATACAATATAAACAGCGAGTCAGACTTTCTGACTCCAGCCGTTCTTGAAATATATATTTTCAATGCCCGGACCACGTCCAACAACTTGGAATCCTCCAAATCGTTAGTAGCCGCAGGCACCACAATAGGCTGGTTCAGGTGAAACGCTGACACCACCTTAGGCAGAAAATGATGACGCGTCCGCAGTTCTGCCCTGTCCGAATGGAAAATCAGATATGGGCTCTTATATGATAAAGCCGCTAATTCTGATACTCTCCTGGCTGAAGCCAGGGCCAGTAGCATGGTTACTTTCCATGTAAGATATTTCAACTCCACCGATTTGAGTGGCTCAAACCAATGGGATTTGAGAAAATCCAAAAACTACATTAAGATCCCACGGTGCCACTGGGGGCACAAACGGGGGCTGTATATGTAGTACTCCTTTTACAAAAGTCTGGACTTCAGGAACTGAAGCCAATTCTTTCTGGAAGAAAATCGACAGGGCCGAAATTTGAACCTTAATGGACCCCAATTTGAGGCCCATAGACAATCCTGTTTGCAGGAAATGTAGGAATCGACCCAGTTGAAATTCCTCCGTGGGGGCCTTCCTGGCCTCACACCACGCAACATATTTTCTCCAAATGCGGTGATAATGTTGTGCAGTCACCTCCTTCCTGGCTTTGACCAGTGTAGGAATGACCTCTTCCGGAATGCCTTTTTTCCTTTAGAATTCGGCGTTCAACCGCCATGCCGTCAAACGCAGCCGCGGTAAGTCTTGGAATAGACACGGTCCCTGCTGAAGCAGGTCCCGTCTTAGAGGTAGAGGCCACGGATCCTCCGTGAGCATCTCTTGAAGTTCCGGGTACCAAGTTCTTCTTGGCCAATCCGGAGCCACGAGTATCGTTCTTACTCCCCTTTGCCGTATATTCTCAGTACTTTTGGTATGAGAGGCAGAGGAGGGAACACATACACTGACTGGAACACCCACGGTGTTACCAGAGCGTCCACAGCTATTGCCTGAGGGTCTCTTGACCTGGCGCAATACCTGTCCAGTTTTTTGTTGAGGCGGGACGCCATCATATCCACCTTTGGTTTTTCCCAACGGTTCACAATCATGTGGAAGACTTCTGGATGAAGTCCCCACTCTCCCGGGTGTAGATCGTGTCTGCTGAGGAAGTCTGCTTCCCAGTTGTCCACTCCCGGAATGAACACTGCTGACAGTGCTATCACATGATCTTCCGCCCAGCGAAGAATCCTTGCAGCTTCTGCCATTGCTGTCCTGCTTCTTGTGCCGCCCTGTCTGTTTACGTGGGCGACTGCCGTGATGTTGTCCGACTGGATCAACACCGGCTGACCCTGAAGCAGGGGTTTTGCCAGACTTAGAGCATTGTAAATCGCTCTTAGCTCCAGTATATTTATGTGAAAAGACATCTCCAGGCTTGACCATACTCCCTGGAAGTTTCTTCCCTGTGTGACCGCTCCCCAGCCTCTCAGACTGGCATCCGTGGTCACCAGGACCCAGTCCTGTATGCCGAATCTGCGGCCCTCTAACAGATGAGCACTCTGCAACCACCACAGAAGAGACACCCTTGTCCGTGGTGATAAGGTTATCCGCTGGTGCATCTGCAGATGCGATCCGGACCATTTGTCCAACAGATCCCACTGAAAAGTTTGTGCGTGGAATCTGCCGAATGGAATCGCTTCGTAAGAAGCCACCATCTTTCCCAGGACTCTTGTGCATTGATGCACAGACACTTTTCCTGGTTTTAGGAGGTTCCTGACAAGTTTGGATAACTCCTTGGCTTTCTCCTCCGGAAGAAACACCTTTTTCTGAACCGTGTCCAGAATCATTCCCAGGAACAGCAGACGTGTTGTCGGTGTCAACTGAGATTTTGGAAAATTCAGAATATACCCGTGTTGTTGCAGCACTAATTGGGTTAGTGCTACTCCGTCCTCCAGCTGTTCTCTGGACCTTGCCCTTATCAGGAGATCGTCCAAGTAAGGGATAATTAATACGCCTCTTCTTCGAAGAAGAATCATCATTTCGGCCATTACCTTGGTAAAGACCCGAGGTGCCGTGGACAATCCAAACGGCAGCGTCTGAAACTGATAATGACAGTTTTGCACCACGAACCTGAGGTACCCTTGATGTGAAGGGCAAATTGGGACATGCAGGTAAGCATCCTTTATGTCCAGGGACACCATAAAGTCCCCTTCTTCCAGATTCGCTATCACTGCTCTGAGTGACTCCATCTTGAATTTGAATTTCTGTATGTACAGGTTCAAAGATTTCAGACTTAGAATAGGTCTTACCGAGCCGTCCGGCTTCGGTACCACAAATAGCGTGGAGTAATACCCTTTTCCTTGTTGTAGGAGGGGTACCTTGACTATCACCTGCTGAGAAAACAGCTTGTGAATGGCTTCCAATACCGTCGCCCTGTGTGAGGGAGACGTTGGCAAAGCAGACTTTAGGAACCGGCGAGGGGGAGACTTCTCGAATTCCAACCTGTAACCCTGAGATACTACCTGCAGGATCCAGGGGTCCACCTGTGAGCAAGCCCACTGTGCGCTGAAATTCTTGAGTCGACCCCCCACCGCTCCTGAGTCCGCTTGTAAAGCCCCAGCGTCATGCTGAGGGCTTTGCAGAACCCTGGGAGGGCTTCTGTTCCTGGGCAGGGGCTGCTTGCTGTCCTCTCTTACCCCTTCCTCTGCCCCGGGGCAGATATGACTGTCCTTTTGCCCGCTTGTTCTTATAGGACCGAAAGGACTGCGGCTGAAAAGACGGTGTCTTTTTCTGTTGGGAGGGGGTCTGAGGTAAAAAGGTGGATTTTCCGGCAGTTGCCGTGGCCACCAGATCCGATAGACCGACGCCAAATAATTCCTCCCCTTTATACGGCAATACTTCCATATGTCGTTTAGAATCCGCATCACCTGACCACTGTCGCGTCCATAAACTTCTTCTGGCAGATATGGACATCGCATTTACTCTCGATGCCAGAGTGCAAATATCCCTCTGAGCATCTCGCATATAAAGAAAAGCATCCTTTAATTGCTCTATAGTCAATAAAATACTGTCCCTATCCAGGGTATCAATATTTTCAGTCAGGGAATCCGACCAGACCACCCCAGCACTGCACATCCAGGCTGAGGCGATGGCTGGTCGCAGTATAACACCAGTATGTGTGTATATACTTTTTAGGGTAGTTTCCAGCCTCCTATCAGCTGGATCCTTGAGGGCGGCCGTATCAGGAGACGGTAACGCCACTTGTTTTGATAAGCGTGTGAGCGCCTTATCCACCCTAGGGGGTGTTTCCCAGCGCGCCCTAACCTCTGACGGGAAAGGGTATAATGCCAATAACTTTTTTGAAATTAGCACTTTTCTATCTGGGTTAACCCACGCTTCATCACATACATCATTCAATTCCTCTGATTCAGGAAAAACTACAGGTAGTTTTTTCACCCCCCACATAATACCCCTTTTTGTGGTACTTGCAGTATCAGAGATATGCAAAGCCTCCTTCATTGCCGTGATCATATAACGTGTGGCCCTACTTGAAAATACGTTTGTTTCTTCACCGTCGACACTAGATTCAGTGTCCGTGTCTGGGTCTGTGTCGACCGACTGAGGTAAAGGGCGTTTTACAGCCCCTGACGGTGTCTGAGACGCCTGGGCAGGTACCAACTGGTTTTCCGGCCGTCTCATGTCGTCAACTGATTTTTGTAATGTGCTGACATTATCACGTAATTCCATAAACAAAGCCATCCATTCCGGTGTCGACTCCCTGGGGGGTGACATCACCATTATCGGCAATTGCTCTGCCTCCACACCAACATCGTCCTTATACATGTCGACACACACGTACCGACACACAGCAGACACACAGGGAATGCTCTTATCGAAGACAGGACCCCACTAGCCCTTTGGGGAGACAGAGGGAGAGTTTGCCAGCACACACCCAAGCGCTATAATATATATGGGAACAACCTTATATAAGTGTTGTATCCTTATAGCAGCTTAAATATATAAAATATCGCCAAAAAAAGGTGCCCCCCCTCTCTGTTTTACCCTGTTTCTGTAGTGCAGTGCAGGGGAGAGTCCTGGGAGCCTTCCTCACAGCGGAGCTGAGCAGGAAAATGGCGCTGTGTGCTGAGGAGAATAAGCCCCGCCCCCTATTCCGGCGGGCTTTTCTCCCGGAGTTTGAGATATCTGGCATGGGTTTAATACATCCATATAGCCTCAAGGGCTATATGTGATGTATTTTTTAGCCATAAAAGGTAT
Organism: Pseudophryne corroboree; assembly: GCF_028390025.1. NCBI lineage: Eukaryota > Metazoa > Chordata > Amphibia > Anura > Myobatrachidae > Pseudophryne > Pseudophryne corroboree. The sequence continues at coordinate 320,181,484 of NC_086451.1, read as the reverse complement.
TATACATTGCTGCCCAGGGCGCCCCCAGCAGCGCCCTGCACCCTCCGTGACCTATGGTGTGAAGTGTGTGACAACAATGGCGCACAGCTGCAGTGCTGTGCGCTACCTTCATGAAGACTGAAAAGCCTTCTGCCGCCGGTTTCTAGACCTTCAATCTTCAGCATCTGCAAGGGGGGTCGGCGGCGCGGCTCCGGGACGAACCCCAGGGTGAGACCTGTGTTCCGACTCCCTCTGGAGCTAATGGTGTCCAGTAGCCTAAGAAGCCAATCCATCCTGCACGCAAGTGAGTTGAACTTCTCTCCCCTAAGTCCCTCGATGCAGTGAGCCTGTTGCCAGCAGGACTCACTGAACATAAAAAACCTAAAAACTTTTTCTAAGCAGCTCCTTAAGAGAGCCACCTAGATTGCACCCTGCTCGGACGGGCACAAAAACCTAACTGAGGCTTGGAGGAGGGTCATAGGGGGAGGAGCAAGTGCACACAACCTGATCCTAAAGCTTTATTTTTGTGCCCTGTCTCCTGCGGAGCCGCTATTCCCATGGTCCTGACGGAGTCCCCAGCATCCACTTAGGACGTCAGAGAAATGAAAAGACTCAAGCTGGCAAAAGCACCGCAAAGAACTGTGCGTTCTTCGAAATCCCAAATCCACAAGGAGAGTCCAATTGTGTCGGTTGCGATGCCTGACCTTCCCAACACTGGACGTGAAGAGCATGCGCCTTCCACCATTTGCACGCCCCCTGCAAGTGCTGGAAGGAGCACCCGCAGTCCAGTTCCTGATAGTCAGATTGAAGATGTCAGTGTTGAAGTACACCAGGATGAGGAGGATATGGGTGTTGCTGGCGCTGGGGAGGAAATTGACCAGGAGGATTCTGATGGTGAGGTGGTTTGTTTAAATCAGGCACCCGGGGAGACACCTGTTGTCCGTGGGAGGAATAGGGCCGTTGACATGCCTGGTGAAAATACCAAAAAAATCAGCTCTTCGGTGTGGAAGTATTTCACCAGAAATGCGGACAACATTTGTCAAGCCGTGTGTTGCCTTTGTCAAGCTGTAATAAGTAGGGGTAAGGACGTTAACCACCTCGGAACATCCTCCCTTATACGTCACCTGCAGCGCATTCATAATAAGTCAGTGACAAGTTCAAAAACTTTGGGCGACAGCGGAAGCAGTCCACTGACCAGTAAATCCCTTCCTCTTGTAACCAAGCTCACGCAAACCACCCCACCAACTCCCTCAGTGTCAATTTCCTCCTTCCCCAGGAATGCCAATAGTCCTGCAGGCCATGTCACTGGCAATTCTGACGAGTCCTCTCCTGCCTGGGATTCCTCCGATGCATCCTTGAGTGTAATGCCTACTGCTGCTGGCGCTGCTGTTGTTGCTGCTGGGAGTCGATCGTCATCCCAGAGGGGAAGTCGTAAGCCCACTTGTACTACTTCCAGTAAGCAATTGACTGTCCAACAGTCCTTTGCGAGGAAGATGAAATATCACAGCAGTCATCCTGCTGCAAAGCGGATAACTGAGGCCTTGACAACTATGTTGGTGTTAGACGTGCGTCCGGTATCCGCCGTTAGTTCACAGGGAACTAGACAATTTATTGAGGCAGTGTGCCCCCGTTACCAAATACCATCTAGGTTCCACTTCTCTAGGCAGGCGATACCGAGAATGTACACGGACGTCAGAAAAAGACTCACCAGTGTCCTAAAAAATGCAGTTGTACCCAATGTCCACTTAACCACGGACATGTGGACAAGTGGAGCAGGGCAGGGTCAGGACTATATGACTGTGACAGCCCACTGGGTAGATGTATGGACTCCCGCTGCAAGAACAGCAGCGGCGGCACCAGTAGCAGCATCTCGCAAACGCCAACTCTTTCCTAGGCAGGCTTTGTATCACCGCTTTCCAGAATACGCACACAGCTGAAAACCTCTTACGGCAACTGAGGAAGATCATCGCGGAATGGCTTACCCCAATTGGACTCTCCTGTGGATTTGTGGCATCGGACAACGCCAGCAATATTGTGTGTGCATTAAATATGGGCAAATTCCAGCACGTCCCATGTTTTGCACATACCTTGAATTTGGTGGTGCAGAATTTTTTTAAAAACGACAGGGGCGTGCAAGAGATGCTGTCGGTGGCCAGAAGAATTGCGGGACACTTTCGGCGTACAGGCACCACGTACAGAAGACTGGAGCACCACCAAAAACAACTGAACCTGCCCTGCCATCATCTGAAGCAAGAAGTGGTAACGAGGTGGAATTCAACCCTCTATATGCTTCAGAGGTTGGAGGAGCAGCAAAAGGCCATTCAAGCCTATACAATTGAGCACGATATAGGAGGTGGAATGCACCTGTCTCAAGCGCAGTGGAGAATGATTTCAACGTTGTGCAAGGTTCTGCTGCCCTTTGAACTTGCCACACGTGAAGTCAGTTCAGACACTGCCAGCCTGAGTCAGGTCATTCCCCTCATCAGGCTTTTGCAGAAGAAGCTGGAGACATTGAAGGAGGAGCTAACACGGAGCGATTCCGCTAGGCATGTGGGACTTGTGGATGGAGCCCTTAATTCGCTTAACAAGGATTCACGGGTGGTCAATCTGTTGAAATCAGAGCACTACATTTTGGCCACCGTGCTCGATCCTAGATTTAAAGCCTACCTTGGATCTCTCTTTCCAGCAGACACAAGTCTGCTGGGGTTGAAAGACCTGCTGGTGAGAAAATTGTCAAGTCAAGCGGAACGCGACCTGTCAACATCTCCTCCTTCACATTCTCCCGCAACTGGGGGTGCGAGGAAAAGGCTCAGAATTCCGAGCCCACCCGCTGGCGGTGATGCAGGGCAGTCTGGAGCGACTGCTGATGCTGACATCTGGTCCGGACTGAAGGACCTGACAACGATTACGGACATGTCGTCTACTGTCACTGCATATGATTCTCTCCCCATTGAAAGAATGGTGGAGGATTATATGAGTGACCGCATCCAAGTAGGCACGTCACACAGTCCGTACTTATACTGGCAGGAAAAAGAGGCAATTTGGAGGCCCTTGCACAAACTGGCTTTATTCTACCTAAGTTGCCCTCCCACAAGTGTGTACTCCGAAAGAGTGTATAGTGCCGCCGCTCACCTTGTCAGCAATCGGCGTACGAGGTTACATCCAGAAAATGTGGAGAAGATGATGTTCATTAAAATGAATTATAATCAATTCCTCCGTGGAGACATTGACCAGCAGCAATTGCCTCCACAAAGTACACAGGGAGCTGAGATGGTGGATTCCAGTGGGGACGAATTGATAATCTGTGAGGAGGGGGATGTACACGGTGATATATCGGAGGATGATGATGAGGTGGACATCTTGCCTCTGTAGAGCCAGTTTGTGCAAGGAGAGATTAATTGCTTCTTTTTTGGTGGGGGTCCAAACCATCCCGTCATTTCAGTCACAGTCGTGTGGCAGACCCTGTCACTGAAATGATGGGTTGGTTAAAGTGTGCATGTCCTGTTTATACAACATAAGGGTGGGTGGGAGGGCCCAAGGACAATTCCATCTTGCACCTCTTTTTTCTTTAATTTTTCTTTGCGTCATGTGCTGTTTGGGGAGTGTTTTTTGGAAGGGCCATCCTGCGTGACACTGCAGTGCCACTCCTAGATGGGCCCGGTGTTTGTGTCGGCCACTAGGGTCGCTTATCTTACTCACACAGCTACCTCATTGCGCCTCTTTTTTTCTTTGCGTCATGTGCTGTTTGTGGAGTGTTTTTTGGAAGGGCCATCCTGCGTGATACTGCAGTGCCACTCCTAGATGGGCCCGGTGTTTGTGTCGGCCACTAGGGTCGCTTATCTTACTCACACAGCTACCTCATTGCGCCTCTTTTTTTCTTTGCGTCATGTGCTGTTTGGGGGGTGTTTTTTGGAAGGGCCATCCTGCGTGACACTGCAGTGCCACTCCTAGATGGGCCCGGTGTTTGTGTCGGCCACTAGGGTCGCTTATCTTACTCACACAGCTACCTCATTGCGCCTCTTTTTTTTTTTGCGTCATGTGCTGTTTGGGGAGTGTTTTTTGGAAGGGCCATCCTGCGTGACACTGCAGTGCCACTCCTAGATGGGCCCGGTGTTTGTGTCGGCCACTAGGGTCGCTTATCTTACTCACACAGCTACCTCATTGCGCCTCTTTTTTTCTTTGCGTCATGTGCTGTTTGGGGAGTGTTTTTTGGAAGGGCCATCCTGCGTGACACTGCAGTGCCACTCCTAGATGGGCCCGGTGTTTGTGTCGGCCACTAGGGTCGCTTATCTTACTCACACAGCTACCTCATTGCGCCTCTTTTTTTCTTTGCGTCATGTGCTGTTTGTGGAGTGTTTTTTGGAAGGGCCATCCTGCGTGATACGGCAGTGCCACTCCTAGATGGGCCCGGTGTTTGTGTCGGCCACTAGGGTCGCTTATCTTACTCACACAGCTACCTCATTGCGCCTCTTTTTTTCTTTGCGTCATGTGCTGTTTGGGGAGTGTTTTTTGGAAGGGCCATCCTGCGTGACACTGCAGTGCCACTCCTAGATGGGCCCGGTGTTTGTGTCGGCCACTAGGGTCGCTTATCTTACTCACACAGCTACCTCATTGCGCCTCTTTTTTTTTTTGCGTCATGTGCTGTTTGGGGAGTGTTTTTTGGAAGGGCCATCCTGCGTGACACTGCAGTGCCACTCCTAGATGGGCCAGGTGTTTGTGTCGGCCACTAGGGTCGCTTAGCTTAGTCATCCAGCGACCTCGGTGCAAATTTTAGGACTAAAAATAATATTGTGAGGTGTGAGGTATTCAGAATAGACTGAAAATGAGTGGAAATTATGGTTTTTGAGGTTAATAATACTTTGGGATCAAAATGACCCCCAAATTCTATGATTTAAGCTGTTTTTTAGGTTTTTTTGAAAAAAACACCCGAATCCAAAACACACCCGAATCCGACAAAAAAAAATCGGTGAGGTTTTGCCAAAACGCGGTCGAACCCAAAACACGGCCGCGGAACCGAACCCAAAACCAAAACACAAAACCCGAAAAATTTCCGGCGCTCATCTCTAGTTTCTGCACAGCCCAGGACTTACTCAGCCGCTGCGACGATCCGGGCCGATGCTGATGTCAGGAATCCTCCTCCCGAACAGCTGGGCACGCCTGTGTTTTGCCGGACACTCCCTTAAAACGATGAGTTGATGCCCACGAATGCCTTCTTCCTGTAAATCTTCTTTTGATCGCCTGTGCAATCGCTTTCTTCATAAGTTCTGTCGCTGTCCGTCGATCCCCAATGCCGGCGGCCGATGCACCTGCGCATTGCGGTGCATGCGCTGTTTAGAACAGAACGCACGGCTGTGAAAAAAGGCAGCGTCGAATGGGTCTGAATGACCCCCATGTGCACTGCAGGGGGGGGGGGCAGATATAACATGTGCAGAGAGAGTTAGGTTTAGATGGGGTGTGTTCAAACTGAAATCTAAATTGCTGTGTAAAAATAAAGCAGCCAGTATTTACCCTGCACAGAAACAAAATAACCAACCCAAATCTAGCTCTCTGCAAATGTTATATCTGCCCCTCTGTAGTGCAAATGGGGGGTAATTCCAAGTTGATCGCATCAGGATTTTTGTTAGCAGTTGGGCAAAACCATGGCCCTCATTCCGAGTTGTTCGCTCGGTAAAAATCTTCGCATCGCAGCGATTTTCCGCTTAATGCGCATGCGCAATGTTCGCACTGCGACTGCGCCAAGTAAATTTGCTATGCACTTAGTAATTTTACTCACGGCTTTTTCATCGTTCTGGCGATCGTAATGTGATTGACAGGAAATGGGTGTTACTGGGCGGAAACAGGCCGTTTTATGGGCGTGTGGGAAAAAACGCTACCGTTTCCGGAAAAAACGCAGGAGTGGCCGGAGAAACGGAGGAGTGTCTGGGCGAACGCTGGGTGTGTTTGTGACGTCAAACCAGGAACGACAAGCACTGAACTGATCGCAGATGCCGAGTAAGTCTGGAGCTACTCAGAAACTGCTACGAGGTGTGTAATCGCAATATTGCGAATACATCGTTCGCAATTTTAAGATGCTAAGATTCACTCCCAGTAGGCGGCGGCTTAGCATGAGCAAATCTGCTAAAATCCGCTTGCGAGCGAACAACTCGGAATGACCTCCCATGTGCACTGCAAAGGAGGCAGATATAACATGTGCAGAGAGAGATAGATTTGGGTGTGGTGTGTTCAATCTGCAATCTAAATTGCAGTGTAAAAATAAAGCAGCCAGTATTTACCTTACACAGAAACAAAATAACCCACCCAAATCTAACTCTCTCTGCAAATGTTATATCTGCCCCCCCTGCAGTGCACATTGGCCCTCATTCCGAGTTGTTCGCTCGGTAAAAATCTTCGCATCGCAGCGATTTTCCGCTTAATGCGCATGCGCAATGTTCGCACTGCGACTGCGCCAAGTAAATTTGCTATGCAGTTAGGAATTTTACTCACGGCTTTTTCATCGTTCTGGAGATCGTAATGTGATTGACAGGAAATGGGTGTTACTGGGCGGAAACAGGCCGTTTTATGGGCGTGTGGGAAAAAACGCTACCGTTTCCGGAAAAAACGCAGGAGTGGCTGGAGAAACGGAGGAGTATCTGGGCAATTTTAAGATGCTAAGATTCACTCCCAGTAGGCGGCGGCTTAGCATGAGCAAATCTGCTAAAATCCGCTTGCGAGCGAACAACTCGGAATGAGGGCCATTGTTTTGCCCAACAGCTAAAAAATTTCCTGCTGCGATCAACTCGGAATTCCCCCAAGGTTTTGCCCAACTGCTAACAAATTTGCTGCTGCGATCAACTTTGAATTACCCCCAATGTACAATTGTAGTGTGAGTCAAGAGATTTTTATCATCACATCACTACATCTGTATCTAATATATTTTTTTCAATTAATGGCTAACATGCTGTACCCTCTGAATTACCTAGTGTGCAAATTTCTCTTTATCTCCTCTTTATGAATCTTAGAAATCGCTACTGAGTGCTCTAAGTAAGGATAATAATTTTAAAGCTGTAAATCTTGGCGATAAATTAAAGAGGAAGCAGTTTTTCATATCTGGACATTTCGTTATTTTTAGCCACTCACATTTTAAAGAGCCAGCTCAAAGTGGCCACTTATTCCTTTAGTATAATATATATATACATATTAGTGATGAGCGCCTGAAACTTTTCGGATTTTGTGTTTTGGTTTTGGGTTCGGTTCCGCGGCCGTGTTTTGGGTTCGACCGCGTTTTGGCAAAACCTCACCGAATTTTTTTTGTCGGATTCGGGTGTGTTTTGGATTCGGGTATTTTTTTCAAAAAACACTAAAAAACAGCTTAAATCATAGAATTTGGGGGTCATTTTGATCCCAAAGTATTATTAACCTCAAAAAACATAATTTACACTCATTTTCAGCCTATTCTGAACACATCACACCTCACAATATTATTTTTAGTCCTAAAATTTGCACCGAGGTCGCTGTGTGAGTAAGATAAGCGACCCTAGTGGCCGACACAAACACCGTGCCCATCTAGGAGTGGCACTGCAGTGTCACGCAGGATGTCCCTTCCAAAAAACCCTCCCCAAACAGCACATGACGCAAAGAAAAAAAGAGGCGCAATGAGGTAGCTGTGTGAGTAAGATTAGCGACCCTAGTGGCCGACACAAACACCGGGCCCATCTAGGAGTGGCACTGCAGTGTCACGCAGGATGTCCCTTCCAAAAAACCCTCCCCAAACAGCACATGACGCAAAGAAAAAAAGAGGCGCAATGAGGTAGCTGACTGTGTGAGAAAGATAAGCGACCCTAGTGGCCGACACAAACACCGGGCCCATCTAGGAGTGGCACTGCAGTGTCACGCAGGATGGCCCTTCCAAAAAACCCTCCCCAAACAGCACATGACGCAAAGAAAAAGAAAAGAAAAAAGAGGTGCAAGATGGAATTGTCCTTGGGCCCTCCCACCCACCCTTATGTTGTATAAACAGGACATGCACACTTTAACCAACCCATCATTTCAGTGACAGGGTCTGCCACACGACTGTGACTGAAATGACGGGTTGGTTTGGACCCCCACCAAAAAAGAAGCAATTAATCTCTCCTTGCACAAACTGGCTCTACAGAGGCAAGATGTCCACTTCATCATCATCCTCCGATATATCACCGTGTACATCCCCCTCCTCACAGATTATCAATTTGTCCCCACTGGAATCCACCATGTCAGCTCCCTGTGTACTTTGTGGAGGCAATTGCTGCTGGTCAATGTCTCCGCGGAGGAATTGATTATAATTCATTTTAATGAACATCATCTTCTCCACATTTTCTGGATGTAACCTCGTACGCCGATTGCTGACAAGGTGAGCGGCGGCACTAAACACTCTTTCGGAGTACACACTTGTGGGAGGGCAACTTAGGTAGAATAAAGCCAGTTTGTGCAAGGGCCTCCAAATTGCCTCTTTTTCCTGCCAGTATAAGTACGGACTGTGTGACGTGCCTACTTGGATGCGGTCACTCATATAATCCTCCACCATTCTATCAATGGTGAGAGAATCATATGCAGTGACAGTAGACGACATGTCCGTAATGGTTGTCAGGTCCTTCAGTCCGGACCAGATGTCAGCATCAGCAGTCGCTCCAGACTGCCCTGCATCACCGCCAGCGGGTGGGCTCGGAATTCTGAGCCTTTTCCTCGCACCCCCAGTTGCGGGAGAATGTGAAGGAGGAGATGTTGACAGGTCGCGTTCCGCTTGACTTGACAATTTTCTCACCAGCAGGTCTTTGAAACCCAGCAGACTTGTGTGCGCCGGAAAGAGAGATCCAAGGTAGGTTTTAAATCTAGGATCGAGCACGGTGGCCAAAATGTAGTGCTCTGATTTCAACAGATTGACCACCCGTGAATCCTTGTTAAGCGAATTAAGGGCTCCATCCACAAGTCCCACATGCCTAGCGGAATCGCTCTGTCTTAGCTCCTCCTTCAATGTCTCCAGCTTCTTCTGCAAAAGCCTGATGAGGGGAATGACCTGACTCAGGCTGGCAGTGTCTGAACTGACTTCACGTGTGGCAAGTTCAAAAGGTTGCAGAACCTTGCACAACGTTGAAATCATTCTCCACTGCGCTTGAGACAGGTGCATTCCACCTCCTATATCGTGGTCAGTTGTATAGGCTTGAATGGCCTTTTGCTGCTCCTCCAACCTCTGAAGCATATAGAGGGTTGAATTCCACCTCGTTACCACCTCCTGCTTCAGATGATGGCAGGGCAGGTTCAGGCGTTTTTGGTGGTGCTCCAGTCTTCTGTACGTGCTGCCTGTACGCCGAAAGTGTCCCGCAATTTTTCTGGCCACCGCCAGCATCTCTTGCACGCCCCTGTCGTTTTTTAAAAAATTCTGCACCACCAAATTCAAGGTATGTGCAAAACATGGGACGTGCTGGAATTTGCCCAGATGTAATGCACGCACAATATTGCTGGCGTTGTCCGATGCCACAAATCCACAGGAGAGTCCAATTGGGGTAAGCCATTCCGCGATGATCTTCCTCAGTTGCCGTAAGAGGTTTTCAGCTGTGTGCGTATTCTGGAAACCGGTGATACAAAGCGTAGCCTGCCTAGGAACGAGTTGGCGTTTGCGAGATGCTGCTACTGGTGCCGCCGCTGCTGTTCTTGCGGCGGGAGTCCATACATCTACCCAGTGGGCTGTCACAGTCATATAGTCCTGACCCTGCCCTGCTCCACTTGTCCACATGTCCGTGGTTAAGTGGACATTGGGTACAGCTGCATTTTTTAGGACACTGGTGACTCTTTTTCTGAGGTCTGTGTACATTTTCGGTATCGCAACCCTAGAGAAATGGAACCTAGATGGTATTTGGTACCGGGGACACAGTACCTCCAACAAGTCTCTAGTTGGCTCTGCAGTAATGATGGATACCGGAACCACGTTTCTCACCACCCAGGATGTCAAGGCCTCAGTTATCCGCTTTGCAGTAGGATGACTGCTGTGATATTTAATCTTCCTCGCAAATGACTGTTGGACAGTCAATTGCTTGGTGGAAGTAGTAAAAGTGGTCTTACGACTTCCCCTCTGGGATGACCATCGACTCCCAGCAGCAACAACAGCAGCGCCAGCAGCAGTAGGCGTTACACGCAAGGATGCATCGGAGGAATCCCAGGCAGGAGAGTACTCGTCAGAATTGCCAGTGACATGGCCTGCAGGACTATTGGCATTCCTGGGGAAGGAGGAAATTGACACTGAGGGAGTTGGTGGGGTGGTTTGCGTGAGCTTGGTTACAAGAGGAAGGGATTTACTGGTCAGTGGAGTGCTTCCGCTGTCACCCAAAGTTTTTGAACTTGTCACTGACTTATTATGAATGCGCTGCAGGTGACGTATAAGGGAGGATGTTCCGAGGTGGTTAACGTCCTTACCCCTACTTATTACAGCTTGACAAAGGGAACACACGGCTTGACACCTGTTGTCCGCATTTCTGGTGAAATACCTCCACACCGAAGAGCTGATTTTTTTGGTATTTTCACCTGGCATGTCAACGGCCATATTCCTCCCACGGACAACAGGTGTCTCCCCGGGTGCCTGACTTAAACAAACCACCTCACCATCAGAATCCTCCTGGTCAATTTCCTCCCCAGCGCCAGCAACACCCATATCCTCCTCATCCTGGTGGACTTCAACACTGACATCTTCAATCTCACTATCAGGAACTGGACTGCGGGTGCTCCTTCCAGCACTTGCAGGGGGCGTGCAAATGGTGGAAGGCGCATGCTCTTCACGTCCAGTGTTGGGAAGGTCAGGCATCGCAACCGACACAATTGGACTCTCCTTGTGGATTTGGGATTTCGAAGAACGCACAGTTCTTTGCTGTGCTTTTGCCAGCTTGAGTCGTTTCATTTTTCTAGCGAGAGGCTGAGTGCTTCCATCCTCATGTGAAGCTGAACCACTAGCCATGAACATAGGCCAGGGCCTCAGCCGTTCCTTGCCACTCCGTGTGGTAAATGGCATATTGGCAAGTTTACGCTTCTCCTCCGACAATTTTATTTTAGGTTTTGGAGTCCTTTTTTTTCTGATATTTGGTGTTTTGGATTTGACATGCTCTGTACTATGACATTGGGCATCGGCCTTGGCAGACGACGTTGCTGGCATTTCATCGTCTCGGCCATGACTAGTGGCAGCAGCTTCAGCACGAGGTGGAAGTGGATCTTGATCTTTCCCTAATTTTGGAACCTCAACTTTTTTGTTCTCCATATTTTATAGGCAGAACTAAAAGGCACCTCAGGTAAACAATGGAGATGGATGGATTGGATACTAGTATACAATTATGGACGGACTGCCACGGTTAGGTGGTATAAAAAAACCACGGTTAGGTGGTATATAATACAATTATGGATGGACGGACTGCCTGCCGAGTGCCGACACAGAGGTAGCCACAGCCGTGAACTACCGCACTGTACACTGGTTGATAAAGAGATAGTAGTATACTCGTAACAACTAGTATGACGACGGTATAAAGAATGAAAAAAAAACCACGGTTAGGTGGTATATAATACAATTATGGTTGGACGGACTGCCTGCCGAGTGCCGACACAGAGGTAGCCACAGCCGTGAACTACCGCACTGTACACTGGTTGATAAAGAGATAGTAGTATACTCGTAACAACTAGTATGACGACGGTATAAAGAATGAAAAAAAAACCACGGTTAGGTGGTATATAATACAATTATGGTTGGACGGACTGCCTGCCGAGTGCCGACACAGAGGTAGCCACAGCCGTGAACTACCGCACTGTACACTTGTTGATAAAGAGATAGTAGTATACTCGTAACAACTAGTATGACGACGGTATAAAGAATGAAAAAAAAACCACGGTTAGGTGGTATATAATACAATTATGGTTGGACGGACTGCCTGCCGAGTGCCGACACAGAGGTAGCCACAGCCGTGAACTACCGCACTGTACACTGGTTGATAAAGAGATAGTAGTATACTCGTAACAACTAGTATGACGACGGTATAAAGAATGAAAAAAAAACCACGGTTAGGTGGTATATATTATAATACAATTATGGTTGGACGGACTGCCTGCCGAGTGCCGACACAGAGGTAGCCACAGCCGTGAACTACCGCACTGTACACTGGTTGATAAAGAGATAGTAGTATACTCGTAACAACTAGTATGACGACGGTATAAAGAATGAAAAAAAAACCACGGTTAGGTGGTATATATTATAATACAATTATGGATGGACGGACTGCCTGCCGAGTGCCGACACAGAGGTAGCCACAGCCGTGAACTACCGCACTGTACACTGGTTGATAAAGAGATAGTAGTATACTCGTAACAACTAGTATGACGACGGTATAAAGAATGAAAAAAAAAACCACGGTTAGGTGGTATATAATACAATTATGGTTGGACGGACTGCCTGCCGAGTGCCGACACAGAGGTAGCCACAGCCGTGAACTACCGCACTGTACACTGGTTGATAAAGAGATAGTAGTATACTCGTAACAACTAGTATGACGACGGTATAAAGAATGAAAAAAAAACCACGGTTAGGTGGTATATAATACAATTATGGTTGGACGGACTGCCTGCCGAGTGCCGACACAGAGGTAGCCACAGCCGTGAACTACCGCACTGTACACTGGTTGATAAAGAGATAGTAGTATACTCGTAACAACTAGTATGACGACGGTATAAAGAATGAAAAAAAAACCACGGTTAGGTGGTATATAATACAATTATGGTTGGACGGACTGCCTGCCGAGTGCCGACACAGAGGTAGCCACAGCCGTGAACTACCGCACTGTACACTGGTTGATAAAGAGATAGTAGTATACTCGTAACAACTAGTATGACGACGGTATAAAGAATGAAAAAAAAAACCACGGTTAGGTGGTATATATTATAATACAATTATGGTTGGACGGACTGCCTGCCGAGTGCCGACACAGAGGTAGCCACAGCCGTGAACTACCGCACTGTACACTGGTTGATAAAGAGATAGTAGTATACTCGTAACAACTAGTATGACGACGGTATAAAGAATGAAAAAAAAAACCACGGTTAGGTGGTATATATTATAATACAATTATGGATGGACGGACTGCCTGCCGAGTGCCGACACAGAGGTAGCCACAGCCGTGAACTACCGCACTGTACACTGGTTGATAAAGAGATAGTAGTATACTCGTAACAACTAGTATGACGACGGTATAAAGAATGAAAAAAAAACCACGGTTAGGTGGTATATAATACAATTATGGTTGGACGGACTGCCTGCCGAGTGCCGACACAGAGGTAGCCACAGCCGTGAACTACCGCACTGTACACTGGTTGATAAAGAGATAGTAGTATACTCGTAACAACTAGTATGACGACGGTATAAAGAACGAAAAAAAAAACCACGGTTAGGTGGTATATATTATAATACAATTATGGATGGACGGACTGCCTGCCGAGTTCCGACACAGAGGTAGCCACAGCCGTGAACTACCGCACTGTACACTGGTTGATAAAGAGATATTAGTATACTCGTAACAACTAGTATGACGACGGTATAAAGAACGAAAAAAAAACCACGGTTAGGTGGTATATATTATAATACAATTATGGATGGACGGACTGCCTGCCGAGTTCCGACACAGAGGTAGCCACAGCCGTGAACTACCGCACTGTACACTGGTTGATAAAGAGATAGTAGTATACTCGTAACAACTAGTATGACGACGGTATAAAGAATGAAAAAAAAACCACGGTTAGGTGGTATATAATACAATTATGGTTGGACGGACTGCCTGCCGAGTGCCGACACAGAGGTAGCCACAGCCGTGAACTACCGCACTGTACACTGGTTGATAAAGAGATAGTAGTATACTCGTAACAACTAGTATGACGACGGTATAAAGAATGAAAAAAAAACCACGGTTAGGTGGTATATATTATAATACAATTATGGATGGACGGACTGCCTGCCGAGTGCCGACACAGAGGTAGCCACAGCCGTGAACTACCGCACTGTACACTGGTTGATAAAGAGATAGTAGTATACTCGTAACAATAGTATGACGACGGTATAAAGAATGAAAAAAAAACCACGGTTAGGTGGTATATAATACAATTATGGTTGGACGGACTGCCTGCCGAGTGCCGACACAGAGGTAGCCACAGCCGTGAACTACCGCACTGTACACTGGTTGATAAAGAGATAGTAGTATACTCGTAACAACTAGTATGACGACGGTATAAAGAACGAAAAAAAAAACCACGGTTAGGTGGTATATATTATAATACAATTATGGATGGACGGACTGCCTGCCGAGTTCCGACACAGAGGTAGCCACAGCCGTGAACTACCGCACTGTACACTGGTTGATAAAGAGATAGTAGTATACTCGTAACAACTAGTATGACGACGGTATAAAGAACGAAAAAAAAAACCACGGTTAGGTGGTATATATTATAATACAATTATGGATGGACGGACTGCCTGCCGAGTTCCGACACAGAGGTAGCCACAGCCGTGAACTACCGCACTGTACACTGGTTGATAAAGAGATAGTAGTATACTCGTAACAACTAGTATGACTATGACGACGGTATAAAGAAAGAAAAAAAAAACCACGGTTAGGTGGTATATAATACAATTATGGATGGACGGACTGCCTGCCGAGTGCCGACACAGAGGTAGCCACAGCCGTGAACTACCGCACTGTACTGTGTCTGCTGCTAATATAGACTGGTTGATAAAGAGATAGTATACAATACTACTAATATACTGGTGGTCAGGCACTGGTCACCACTAGTCACACTGGCAGTGGCACTCCTGCAGCAAAAGTGTGCACTGTTTAATTTTAATATAATATTATTTATCATGTACTCCTGGCTCCTGCTATAACAACCTGCAGTGCTCCCCAGTCTCCCCCACAATTATAAGCTTTATATACAATACATTGATGTGCAGCACACTGGGCTGAGCAGTGCACACAGACTGAGTCACTGTGTGACTGTGTATCGTTTTTTTCAGGCAGAGAACGGATATATTAAATAAAACAAACAACTGCACTGTCTCTGGTGGTCACTGGTCACTGTGGTCGTCAGTCACTAAACTCTGTCTGCACTCTCTTCTAATCTACAGTATCACAGCAATCTCTCTCTCTCTCTCTCTCTTCTAAATCTAATCTAAATGGAGAGGACGCCAGCCACGTCCTCTCCCTATCAATCTCAATGCACGTGTGAAAATGGCGGCGACGCGCGGCTCCTTATATAGAATCCGAGTCTCGCGAGAATCCGACAGCGTCATGATGACGTTCGGGCGCGCTCGGGTTAACCGAGCAAGGCGGGAAGATCCGAGTCGCTCGGACCCGTGAAAAAAAAAGTGAAGTTCGTGCGGGTTCGGATTCAAAGAAACCGAACCCGCTCATCTCTAATACATATACATATATATACATGTATATATATATACTAGGTGATTCATCGCGCCCTACGGGCGCTCTTCACACCGTCGTTAGGGGCTACGCCCCGTTAACCCCTGCAGGCCTTTAAACATACGCAGCCCGGTAGATAATAGATCCAGAAATTCAGGGCAGTATAGAGGGCATACAGAAATGGTGTCCGGTTGAGAAAAGATAGAGATGTCAGGGGGGAGGGAATGTACAGAAATGCTGTGCGATCGGTAAAGGATAGGGAGAGTCAGGGTGGTAGGTAGAGGATAAAGAGAGGGAAGGTGTTAGAGAGAAAATACCGTTGCGAGAATTATTTTTTTATGCCAGTGGGTAAATATTGCAAGGGGAAAGGGCGTGCGATTGTCAAGGGGGCGTAGCCCTTTGTGAGGGCGTGCAGAGTGGCCGCAGGGCACAATGAATAACATAGTGTAGTTTATACTGCTAGTGTCTGCATCATGAAGTACCAGATGAGTAACAGCAATGCACTGTAGATAAGACACCAAAGTGCTGTGGCCACAGGTAGCAGAGCCGCTTATACACACAATACCCACAGGCAGCAGAGTCGCTTATACACACAATACCCGCAGGTAGCAGAGGCGCTTATACACACAGTGCCCACAGGCAGCAGAGTCGCTTATACACACAATACCCGCAGGTAGCAGAGCCGCTTATACACACAATGGCCACAGGTAGCAGAGTCGCTTATACACACAATACCCACAGGCAGCAGAGCCGCTTATACACACAATACCCACAGGCAGCAGAGTCGCTTATGCACACAATACCCGCAGGTAGTAGAGGCGCTTATACACACAATGGCCACAGGTAGCAGAGCCTCTTATACACACACAATACCCAAAGGCAGCAGAGCCGCTTATACACACAATACCCACAGGCAGCAGAGTCGCTTATACACACAATACCCGCAGGTAGCAGAGGCACTTATACACACAGTGCCCACAGGCAGCAGAGTCGCTTATACACACAATACCCGCAGGTAGCAGAGCCGCTTATACACACAATTGCCACAGGTAGCAGAGGCGCTTATACACACAATACCCACAGGTAGCAGAGGCGCTTTTATACACAGTGCCCACAGGGGGTGTAGTACTGGTGACCGGCGGTCTCCTGACCGCCGGTCACGTTACCGAAGCCGGGATCCCGGCAGCATACCGACACCGGGATCCCGGCGGGGAGGGGCGAGTGCAGCAAGCCCCTTGCGGGCGCGCTGCGCTCGCCACACTGCGGGCTCGGTGGCGACCTGCGGTCGCCACGGGTTCTATTCCCACTCTATGGGTGTCGTGGACACCCACGAGTGGAAATAGTCCCTGTTGGTCGGCATGCCGACCATCGGGATAGTGAGCCGTCGGGCTCATGGAGGAGGTCATGTGACTGTCGGTCAGCTGACCGGCGGTCACATGAATACCACCCCCCACAGGTAGTAGAGGAGCTTATACACACAGTGACGACAGGTAGCAGAGGCGCTTATACACACAATGGACACAGGTAGCAGAGCCGCGTATACACACAATACCCACAGGTAGCAGAGCCGCGTATACACACAATACCCACAGGTAACAGAGTTGGTTCTACACACAATGGCCACAGGTAGCAGCGCCACTTATACACAATGGCCACAGGTAGCAGTGTTGCTTATACACACAATGGGCACAGGTAGCAGACCCGCTTATACACACAGTGGCAACAGGTAGCAGAGTTGGTTCTACACACAGTGGCCACAGGTAGTATCTGCGTTTATACACACAGTGGTCACAGGTAGCAGCGCCACTTATACACAATGCCCACAGGTAGCAGAGCCGCTAATACACACAATGGGCACAGGTAGCAGAGCCGCTTATACACACAGTGCCCACAGGTAGCAGAGTTGGTTCTACAAACAGTGGCCACAGGTAGTAACTTTTGCGTGTGCGGTTGGGGGGGTTCTGCAGGTAGGGGAGGGGGTGCTGTGCAAAGGGGAGGGGCTGGGGGTGACATGGGTGGGGGGTTGGGAGCAGGGGTGATGCGGGTGTGGGAGGGGCGGGGGGGCTGGGGGAGAGGCTGGTGTGGGAGTGCCGTGGGTGCCAGAGTTGGGGGAGCAGGAGCAGGGGTGCTGCGGATGGGGGAGGGGCGGGTGCAGGAGGGGCAGATGTGGTGGTGGTGCGGGTGGGGTGGAGGGTGCTGGGATGTAGCGGGGGGAGGGGTGGGGGAGGGCCGGGGGTGCTGCGGGTGGGGAGTGCTGCAGGTGTGGGAGCTACGGTTGGGGGCGGGAGTGTTGCGGGGGGGGGGGGCTGCAGGTGTTGGTGCAAGGGGTGGGGGGCGGATGCGGTGGGTGCCGCAGGTGGGGGGCCGCTGGTGTTGGTGCTACTGGTGGGGGAGCATGCAGGAGTGCCGTGGGTTTTGTTGCTACTGGTGGGGGAGCGGGCGGGGGGCCGCGGGTGTTAGTGCTACGGGTGGGTGGGGGTCGAGTGCGGCTGTCAGTAGCCTACTACTGTATAGGGGGGGGGCTGCAGGTGTTGGTGCAAGGGGTGGGGGGCGGATGCGGTGGGTGCCGCAGGTGGGGGGCCGCTGGTGTTGGTGCTACTGGTGGGGGAGCATGCAGGAGTGCCGTGGGTGTTGTTGCTACTGGTGGGGGAGCGGGCGGGGGGCCGCGGGTGTTAGTGCTACGGGTGGGTGGGGGTCGAGTGCGGCTGTCAGTAGCCTACTACTGTATAGTAGCATTTTCCCCTGAACTCTGCAGGCAGCTGCAAGACTGAGGCGGTTAGTAAGAGTCCCGCTTACAGTCAGCGGCTGCAGTGTCACCCGACTCCCTGGGAGACACGTCTCTCGCACTCTCGCACAGCTACTATACCCAGGCACGTGGCCAGCAGCAGCAACGTCACACCGTGACGTCACCCGGGCACAATACAGCAACACTGCAGCAGCTGGTAGAACAGTGACGTCACATGACAATAATACATTAATACTGCTGCAGCATTGCATCACACAGTGACGTCGCCCGTGCGGCTGACAGTGACAGGAACAGTCACATCCTGGACTTACAGTACTGCACCACATAGCAGATCCCTATGGCCACGGTGTTGTGACATAGGAGGGAGATAGAATATCTTCCCTATCCCGAGGCCGCCTGTGTAACGCAGTGGTGGGGCTAGGAGTAGTCAATGGCTATTCTATTTAATGATCCGCAATAGGTGAGGGGCGGGAGGCAGGGTGAGATAGGAAACCCGTCCATGTCACTGCCATACCTCCTAACTTTTCTCTTTTTGAAAGAGGGACACGCGCGCGAAAAGGGGGCGTGGCTTCGCGGGAGGACCCGCGATCGCGAGCCACGTCCCCGTTTTCGTCACTGAAGGGGCATGCCCAGCGCTCTGTGAGCCGCTGGCATGTCCCCTCTCCCTCTGACTCCAGTGAATAGACGCTGTGCGCATGCGCACAGCGTCTATTCACCACTGCTGACACTGCTGACTGCAATAATATTATCATCTTGGCTGCAGCCGCCCCGAGCACGTGTGTGACAGCAGGTACTGCCGCGGGAGCCCCGGGTACTGGCTGGATATATACAGTGCTGCAGCTGGGGTAGTGTTAGCAGCGGGACAGCGTGTCACCATGTGGTAGCCGCCCCGCGGAGTAGTGACCAGGAGCCGGCAGCACTGCTGCAGGGAGTGTACGTGGAGGAGAGAGACAGGGGAGTGGGCGGAGACGGGGAGGAGACTGGGCGGGCTGAGGGAGGGGACTGTTCCTGGTAGATCTGTGACTGTGACTCCGCCCAGCGTTACGGGCAGGCACAGAGTCACAGATGTAGCCAAATATATAGGAGATATATATATATACTGTATATATTAGAGATGTGCGGCTGGAACTTTTCGTGTTTTGTGTTTTGGTTCTAATTCCACTTTCGTGTTTTGGTTTTGGCTTGGTTTTGCCAAAACCAACCTCTCATGTTTTGATTTTGGTTTTGGATCTGGATGATTTTTGCAAAAAACAGCTAAAATCACAGAATTTCGGGGTAATTTTGATCCTACGGTATTATTAACCTCAATAACATTAATTTCCAGTCTATTCTGAACACATCACACTTCACAATATTGTTTTTAGGCCAAAAGGTTGCACTGAGGTGGCTGTATGACTAAGCTAAGCGACACAAGTGGGCGGCACAAACACCTGGCCCATCTAGGAGTGGCACTGCAGTGTCAGATAGGATGGCAGATTTAAAAATATAGGCCCCAAACAGCAAATGATGCATAGAAGAAAAAGAGGCGCAATGAGGTAGCTGTATGACTAAGCTAAGTGACACAAGTGTGCAGCACAAACACCTGGCCCATCTAGGAGTGGCACTGCAGTGTCAGACAGGATGGCAATTAAAAAAACTAGTCCCCAAAGAGCAAATGATGCAAAGAAGATAAAGAGGTGCAAGATGGAATTGTCCTTGGGCCCTCCCATCCACCCTTATGTTGTATAAACAGGACATGCACACTTTAACAAACCCATCATTTTGGCGACAGGGTCTGCCACTCGACTGTGGCTGAAATGACTGGTTTGTTTGGGCCCCCACCAAAAAAGAAGCAATCAATCTCTCCTTGCACAAACTGGCTCTACAGAGGCAAGATGTCCACCTCATCATCATCCTCCGATTCCTCACCCCTTTCACTGTGTACATCCTCCTCACAGAGTATTAATTTGTCACCACTGGAATCAACCATCACAGGTCCCTGTGTACCTTCTGGAGGCAATTGCTGGTAAAGGTCTTCCCGGAGAAATTTATAATTCATTTTGATGAACATCATCTTCTCCACATTTAGTGGAAGTAACCTCCTACGCCGATCGCTGACAAAGTTACCGGCTGCACTAAACATTCTTTCGGAGTACACACTGGAGGGGAGGGCAACTTAGGTAAAATAAAGCCAGTTTGTGCAAGGGCCTCCAAATTGCCTCTTTTTCCTGCCAGTATACATGTCAGACAGTCCCCTACTTGGATGCTGTCACTAATATAATCCTCCACCATTCTTTCATTGGTGACAAAATCATATGCAGTGACAGTAGACATATCAGTAATCGTTGGCAGGTCCTTCTGTCCGGACTAGATGTCAGCTTTCGCTCCTGACTGCCCTGCATCACCGCAAGCGGGTGGGCTAGGAAATCTTATCCTTTTCCTTGCAGCCCAAGTGGCGGGAGAAATTGAAGGAGGAGCTGATGACGGGTCACGTTTCCACTTGAGTTGACAATTTACTAACCAGCAGGTCATTGCACCTCTGCACACTTGTGTCTGCTGGAAAGAGAGATAGAACGTAGGCTTTAAACCTAGGATCGAGCACGGTGGCCAAAATGTAGTGCTCGGATTTCAACAGATTGACCACCCTTGAATCCTGGCAAAGCAAATGAAGGGCTCCATCCACAAGTCCCACATACTTTGCGGAAACGCTCCGTCTTAGCTCCTTTTTCAATTTATCCAGCTGCTTCTGCAAAAGCCTGATGAGGGGAATGACCCGACTCAAGCTGGCAGTGTCTGAACTGACTTCACGTGTGGCAAGTTCGAAGGGTTGGAGAACCTTGCACAAGACGGAAATCATTCTCCACTGCGCTTGAGTCAGGTGCATTAACCATCCTTTGCCTATATCGTAGGTGGATGTATAGGCTTGAATGGCCTTTTGCTGCTCCTCCATCCTCTGAAGCATATAGAGTGTTACATTTCACCTCGTTACCACCTCTAGCTTCAGTTGATGGCGGGGCAGGTTCAGGTGTGTTTGCTGGCGCCCCAGACTTTGGCACGCAGTGCCTGAATGCCGAAAGTGGCCCGCAACTTTTCGGGCCACCGACAGCAACTCCTGCACACCCCTGTCATTTTTCAAAAAATTCTGCACCACCAAATTAATTGTATGAGCAAAACATGGGACATGCTGGAATTTGCCCAGATGTAATTCGCGCACAATATTGGTGGTGTTGTCTGATATCACAAAAACCCAGGAGAGTCCAACTGGGGTAAGCCATTCTGCGATGATGTTCCTCAGTTTCTGTAAGAGGTTGTCAGCTGTGTGCCTCTTAGGGAAAGTGGTGATACATAGCGTTGCCTGCCTAGGAATGAGTTGGCGTTTGCGAGATGCTGCTACTGTTGCTGCAGCTGTTGTTGCTGCAGGAGGCCATACATCTACCCAGTGGGCTGTTACAGTCATATAGTCCTTAGTCTGCCCTGTTCCACTTGTCCACATGTCCGTGGTTAAGTGGACACTAGATACAACTGCATTTTGTATGATACTGGTGACTGTTTTTCTGACGTTTGTGTAAATTCTTGATATCGCCTGCCCAGAGAAGTGGAACCTAGATGGGAATTGATACCGGGGACACAGTACCTCAAACAATTCTCTAAGTCCCACTGAACTAATGGTGGATACCGCACGCACCTCTAACACCAACATAGTTGTCAAGGCCTAAGTTATCCGCTTTGCAAAAGGATGACTGCTGTCATATTTCATCTTCCTCACAGAAAAACTGTTGGACAGTCAATTGCTTACTGAAAATAGTACAAGTGGTCTTCCGACTTCCCCTCTGGGATGACGATCCACTCCCAGCAGCAACAACAACAGCGGCAACAACAACAGGTGTACCAATCACGGATCCTTCGAAGGAATCCCGGATAGGAGAGGACTCCTCAGTCTTGACAGTGACATGGCCTGCAGGACTACTGACGTTCCTGACTGAGGAGGAAGTTGACGTTGAGGGAGTTGGTGGTGTGGCTTGCAGGAGCTTGGGTACAGGAGGATTAATGGATTTAGGTGTCAGTGGACTGCTTACGCTCTTACCCAAAGTTTCACAACTTGACACTGACTTCTGATGAATGTGCAGCAGGTGACATATAAGGGAGGATGTTCCTAGGTGGTTAACATCCTTACCCCTACTTACTACAGATTGACAGAGGCAACAGATGGCTTGACACCTGTTTTCCGGATTTGTGGAGAAATAATTCCACACCGAAGAGGTGGCTTTTTTGGTAGTTTGTCCAGGAATCACAATGTGCTTCTTTGTCCCAAGGACAACAGGTGTCTCCCCCGGTGCCTGACTTAAACAAACCACATCACCATCAGAATCCTCATTGTCAACTTCCTCCTCAGCGCCAGCAACACCCATATCCTCATCCTGGTGTACTTCAACAGTTACATCTTCAATTTAAATATCAGGAACTGGACTGTGGGTGCTCCTTCCAGCACTTGCAGGGGGCGTGCAAATGGTGGAAGGAGCCACCTCTTACCGTCCAGTGTTGGGAAGGTCAGGCATGGCAACTGCCGACACACTTGGTCTCCCCTTGGGGATTTGTGATACCATCTCAGAACGCACAGTTATTTTTAGAGATGAGCGCCTGAAATTTTTCGGGTTTTGTGTTTTGGTTCTGGGTTCGGTTCCGCGGCCGTGTTTTGGGTTCGAACGCGTTTTGGCAAAACCTCACCGAATTATTTTTGTCGGATTCGGGTGTGTTTTGGATTCGGGTGTTTTTTTCAAAAAACCCTAAAAAACAGCTTAAATCATAGAATTTGGGGGTAATTTTGATCCCAAAGTATTATTAACCTCAAAAAACATAATTTACACTCATTTTCAGCCTATTCTGAACACATCACACCTCACAATATTATTTTTAGTCCTAAAATTTGCACCGAGGTCGCTGTGTGAGTAAGATAAGCGACCCTAGTGGCCGACACAAACACCGGGCCCATCTAGGAGTGGCACTGCAGTGTCACGCAGGATGTCCCTTCCAAAAAACCCTCCCCAAACAGCACATGACGCAAAGAAAAAAAGAGGCGCAATGAGGTAGCTGTGTGAGTAAGATTAGCGACCCTAGTGGCCGACACAAACACCGGGCCCATCTAGGAGTGGCACTGCAGTGTCACGCAGGATGGCCCTTCCAAAAAACCCTCCCCAAACAGCACATGACGCAAAGAAAAAAAGAGGCGCAATGAGGTAGCTGACTGTGTGAGTAAGATTAGCGACCCTAGTGGCCGACACAAACACCGGGCCCATCTAGGAGTGGCACTGCAGTGTCACGCAGGATGGCCCTTCCAAAAAACCCTCCCCAAACAGCACATGACGCAAAGAAAAAAAGAGGCGCAATGAGGCGCAATAAAAAAACCACGGTTAGGTGGTATATATTATAATAATAATACAATTATGGATGGACGGACTGCCTACCGAGTTCCGACACAGAGGTAGCCACAGCCGTGAACTACCGCACTGTACACTGGTTGATAAAGAGATAGTAGTATACTCGTAACAACTAGTATGACACTATGACGACGGTATAAAGAATGAAAAAAAAACCACGGTTAGGTGGTATATATTATAATAATAATACAATTATGGATGGACGGACTGCCTGCCGACTGCCGACACAGAGGTAGCCACAGCCGTGAACTACCGCACTGTACACTGGTTGATAAAGAGATAGTAGTATACTCGTAACAACTAGTATGACACTATGACGACGGTATAAAGAATGGAAAAAAAACCACGGTTAGGTGGTATATATTATAATAATAATACAATTATGGATGGACGGACTGCCTGCCGACTGCCGACACAGAGGTAGCCACAGCCGTGAACTACCGCACTGTACACTGGTTGATAAAGAGATAGTAGTATACTCGTAACAACTAGTATGACACTATGACGACGGTATAAAGAATGAAAAAAAAACCACGGTTAGGTGGTATATATTATAATAATAATACAATTATGGATGGACGGACTGCCTGCCGACTGCCGACACAGAGGTAGCCACAGCCGTGAACTACCGCACTGTACACTGGTTGATAAAGAGATAGTAGTATACTCGTAACAACTAGTATGACACTATGACGACGGTATAAAGAATGGAAAAAAAACCACGGTTAGGTGGTATATATTATAATAATAATACAATTATGGATGGACGGACTGCCTGCCGACTGCCGACACAGAGGTAGCCACAGCCGTGAACTACCGCACTGTACACTGGTTGATAAAGAGATAGTAGTATACTCGTAACAACTAGTATGACACTATGACGGTATAAAGAAAGAAAAAAAAATACCACGGTTAGGTGGTATATATTGTAATACAATTATGGATGGACGGACTGCCTGCCGAGTTCCGACTGCCGACACAGAGGTAGCCACAGCCGTGAACTACCGCACTGTACTGTGTCTGCTGCTAATATAGACTGGTTGATAAAGAGATAGTATACAATACATACAACAATATACTACTATACTGGTGGTCAGGCACTGGTCACCACTAGTCACACTGGTAGTGGCACTCCTGCAGCAAAAGTGTGCACTGTTTAATTTTAAATTAATATAATATTATGTACTCCTGGGGGCTCCTGCTATAACAACCTGCAGTGCTCCCCAGTCTCCCCCACAATTATTATAAGCTTTGCCTTTTATACATTGATGTGCAGCACACTGGGCTGAGCTGAGTGCACACAGACTGAGTCACACTGTGTGACTGGCTGCTGCTGTGTATCGTTTTTTTTCAGGCAGAGAACGGATATAGCAGAGAACGGATATATATTAAAATAAATAAAAGTTAACTAACAACAACTGCACTGGTCACTGTGGTAAACTCTGTCTGACTCTGCACAATCTCTCTCTCTCTTCTAATCTAATTTCTAATGGAGAGGACGCCAGCCACGTCCTCTCCCTATCAATCTCAATGCACGTGTGAAAATGGCGGCGACGCGCGGCTCCTTATATAGAATCCGAGTCTCGCGAGAATCCGACAGCGTCATGATGACGTTCGGGCGCGCTCGGGTTAACCGAGCAAGGCGGGAGGATCCGAGTCTGCTCGGACCCGTGAAAAAAACATGAAGTTCGTGCGGGTTCGGTTTCAGAGAAACCGAACCCGCTCATCTCTAGTTATTTTCTGTGCTCTTTCCAGCTTAACTCTTTTTAAATTTTTCTAGCGGGAGGATGAGGGCCTCCATTGTCATGTGAAGCTGAACTACTAGCCATGAATATAGGCCAGGGCCTCAGCCGTTCCTTGCCACTCCGTGACGTAAATGTCATATTGGCAAGTTTACGTTTCTCCTCAGACGATTTAAAAAAAAAATTGGGTTCTTTTTACTGAACTTTGGCTTTTTGGATTTTACATGCCCTCTTCTATCACATTGGGCATCAGCCTTGGTAGACGACGTTGATGGCATTTCATCATCTATGACATGCCTAGTGGCAGCAGCTTCAGTACTAGGAGGAAGTGGTTCTTCTTGATCTTTACCTTTTTTATCTTTAAAATTTTTGTTCCCCATTATTTTTTGGGAATTATATGAGACAATATGCGGCACAGGAATGACTGGAATGACTGATGAGACAGGACACTACCACTGGTCTGATGCAGCACAACACAACAATACTGTAAGAGACTTGAGGTTGTTGTTATTATTATTATACGGCAGCAGTGGACATATAGCAGCAGTGTATATAGTCACTGGAATGACTGATGAGACAGGACACTACCACTGGTCTGTTGCAGCACAACACAACAATACTGTAAGAGACTTGAGGTTGTTGTTATTATTATACGGCAGCAGTGGACATATAGCAGCAGTGTATATAGTCACTGGAATGACTGATGAGACAGGACACCACCACTGGTCTGATGCAGCACAACACAACAAAACTGTGAGGGACTTGTGGGTGTTGTTATTATTATTATACGGCAGCAGTGGATATATAGCAGCAGCGTATGTCATCACTGGAATGAAAGATCAGACAGGACACTACCACTGGTCTGATGCAGCACTGTAAGAGACTTGTAGTTGTTGTTGTTATTATTATACGGCAGCAGTGGACATATAGCAGCAGTGTATATCGTCACTGGAATGACTGATGAGACAGGACACTACCACTGGTCTGATGCAGCACTAGAGATGTGCACCGGAAATTTTTCGGGTTTTGTGTTTTGGTTTTGGGTTCGGTTCCGCGGCCGTGTTTTGGGTTCGAACGCGTTTTGGCAAAACCTCACCGAATTTTTTTTGTCGGTTTCGGGTGTGTTTTGGATTCGGGTGTTTTTTTCAAAAAACCCTAAAAAACAGCTTAAATCATAGAATTTGGGGGTCATTTTGATCCCAAAGTATTATTAACCTCAAAAACCATAATTTCCACTCATTTTCAGTCTATTCTGAACACCTCACACCTCACAATATTATTTTTAGTCCTAAAATTTGCACAGAGGTCGCTGGATGACTAAGCTAAGCGACCCACGTGGCCGACACAAACACCTGGCCCATCTAGGAGTGGCACTGCAGTGTCACGCAGGATGGCCCTTCCAAAAAACACCCCCCAAACAGCACATGACGCAAAGAAAAAAAGAGGCGCAATGAGGTAGCTGTGTGAGTAAGCTAAGCGACCCTAGTGGCCGACACAAACACCTGGCCCATCTAGGAGTGGCACTGCTGTGTCACGCAGGCTGGCCCTTCAAAAAACTACTCCCCAAACAGCACATGACGCAAAGAAAAAAAGAGGCGCAATGAGGTAGCTGTGTGAGTAAGATAAGCGACCCTAGTGGCCGACACAAACACCTGGCCCATCTAGGAGTGGCACTGCAGTGTCACGCAGGATGGCCCTTCAAAAAACACTCCCCAAACAGCACATGACGCAAAGAAGAAAAAAAAGAGGCGCAATGAGGTAGCTGTGTGGGTAAGCTAAGCGACCCTAGTGGCCGACACAAACACCTGGCCCATCTAGGAGTGGCACTGCAGTGTCACGCAGGATGGCCCTTCAAAAAAATACTCCCCAAACAGCACATGACGCAAAGAAAAATTAAAGAAAAAAGAGGTGCAAGATGGAATTGTCCTTGGGCCCTCCCACCCACCCTTATGTTGTATAAACAGGACATGCACACTTTAACCAACCCATCATTTCAGTGACAGGGTCTGCCACACGACTGTGACTGAAATGACGGGTTGGTTTGGACCCCCACCAAAAAAGAAGCAATTAATCTCTCCTTGCACAAACTGGCTCTACAGAGGCAAGATGTCCACCTCATCATCATCCTCCGATATATCAGCGTGTACATCCCCCTCCTCACAGATTATCAATTCGTCCCCACTGGAATCCACCATCTCAGCTCCCTGTGTACTTTGTGGAGGCAATTGCTGCTGGTCAATGTCTCCACGGAGGAATTGATTATAATTCATTTTAATGAACATCATCTTCTCCACATTTTCTGGAAGTAACCTCGTACGCCGATTGCTGACAAGGTGAGCGGCGGCACTAAACACTCTTTCGGAGTACACACTTGTGGGAGGGCAACTTAGGTAGAATAAAGCCAGTTTGTGCAAGGGCCTCCAAATTGCCTCTTTTTCCTGCCAGTATAAGTACGGACTGTCTGACGTGCCTACTTGGATGCGGTCACTCATATAATCCTCCACCATTCTTTCAATGGGGAGAGAATCATATGCAGTGCCAGTAGACGACATGTCCGTAATCGTTGGCAGGTCCTTCAGTCCGGACCAGATGTCAGCATCAGCAGTCGCTCCAGACTGCCCTGCCTCACCGCCAGCGGGTGGGCTCGGAATTCTGAGCCTTTTCCTCGCACCCCCAGTTGCGGGAGAATGTGAAGGAGGAGATGTTGACAGGTCGCGTTCCGCTTGACTTGACAATTTTCTCACCAGCAGGTCTTTGAACCCCAGCAGACTTGTGTCTGCCGGAAAGAGAGATCCAAGGTAGGTTTTAAATCTAGGATCGAGCACGGTGGCCAAAATGTAGTGCTCTGATTTCAACAGATTGACCACCCATGAATCCTTGTTAAGCGAATTAAGGGCTCCATCCACAAGTCCCACATGCCTAGCGGAATCGCTCTGTGTTAGCTCCTCCTTCAATGTCTCCAGCTTCTTCTGCAAAAGCCTGATGAGGGGAATGACCTGACTCAGGCTGGCAGTGTCTGAACTGACTTCATGTGTGGCAAGTTCAAAAGGTTGCAGAACCTTGCACAACGTTGAAATCATTCTCCACTGCGCTTGAGACAGGTGCATTCCATCTCCTATATCGTGCTCAGTTGTATAGGCTTGAATGGCCTTTTGCTGCTCCTCCAACCTCTGAAGCATATAGAGGGTTGAATTCCACCTCGTTACCACTTCTTGCTTCAGATGATGGCAGGGCAGGTTCAGGCGTTTTTGGTGTTGCTCCAGTCTTCTGTACGTGGTGCCTGTACGCCGAAAGTGTCCCGCAATTCTTCTGGCCACCGACAGCATCTCTTGCACGCCCCTCTCGTTTTTTAAATAATTCTGCACCACCAAATTCAAGGTATGTGCAAAACATGGGACGTGCTGGAATTTGCCCAGATTTAATGCACACACAATATTGCTGGCGTTGTCCGATGCCACAAATCCACAGGAGAGTCCAATTGGGGTAAGCCATTCCGCGATGATCTTCCTCAGTTGCCGTAAGAGGTTTTCAGCTCTGTGCGTATTCTGGAAACCGGTGATACAAAGCGTAGCCTGCCTAGGAAAGAGTTGGCGTTTTCGAGATGCTGCTACTGGTGCCGCCGCTGCTGTTCTTGCGGCGGGAGTCCATACATCTACCCAGTGGGCTGTCACAGTCATATAGTCCTGACCCTGCCCTGCTCCACTTGTCCACATGTCCGTGGTTAAGTGGACATTGGGTACAACTGCATTTTTTAGGACACTGGTGAGTCTTTTTCTGAGGTCTGTGTACATTTTCGGTATCGCCTGCCTAGAGAAATGGAACCTAGATGGTATTTGGTACCGGGGACACAGTACCTCCAACAAGTCTCTCGTTGCCTCTGCAGTAATGATGGATACCGGAACCACGTTTCTCACCGCCCAGGATGCCAAGGCCTCAGTTATCCGCTTTGCAGCAGGATGACTGCTGTGATATTTCATCTTCCTCGCAAAGGACTGTTGGATAGTCAATTGCTTGGTGGAAGTAGTAAAAGTGGTCTTACGAGTACGACTTCCCCTCTGGGATGACCATCGACTCCCAGCAGCAACAACAGCAGCGCCAGCAGCAGTAGGCGTTACACGCAAGGATGCATCGGAGGAATCCCAGGCAGGAGAGGACTCGTCATAATTGCCAGTGACATGGCCTGCAGGACTATTGGCATTCCTGGGGAAGGAGGAAATTGACACTGAGGGAGTTGGTGGGGTGGTTTGCGTGAGCTTGGTTACAAGAGGAAGGGATTTACTGGTCAGTGAACTGCTTCCGCTGTCGCCCAAAGTTTTTGAACTTGTCACTGACTTATTATGAATGCGCTGCAGGTGACGTATAAGGGAGGATGTTCCGAGGTGGTTAACGTCCACACCCCTACTTATTACAGCTTGACAAAGGCAACACACGGCTTGACAAATGTTGTCCGCATTTCTGTTGAAATACTTCCACACCGAAGAGCTGATTTTTTTGGTATTTTCACCATGCATGTGAATGGCCATATTCCTCCCACGGACAACAGGTGTCTCCCCGGGTGCCTGACTTAAACAAACCACCTCACCATCAGAATCCTCCTTGTCAATTTCCTCCCCAGCGCCAGCAACACCCATATCCTCCTCATCCTGGTGTACTTCAACACTGACATCTTCAATCTGACTATCAGGAACTGGACTGCGGGTGCTCCTTCCAGCACTTGCAGGGGGCGTGCAAATGGTGGAAGGCGCATGCTCTTCACGTCCAGTGTTGGGAAGGTCAGGCATCGCAACCGACACAATTGGACTCTCCTTGTGGATTTGGGATTTCGAAGAACGCACAGTTCTTTGCTGTGCTTTTGCCAGCTTGAGTCTTTTCATTTTTCTAGCGAGAGGCTGAGTGCTTCCATCCTCATGTGAAGCTGAACCACTAGCCATGAACATAGGCCAGGGCCTCAGCCATTCCTTGCCACTCCGTGTGGTAAATGGCATATTGGCAAGTTTACGCTTCTCCTCCGACAATTTTATTTTAGATTTTTGAGTCTTTTTTTTTACTGATATTTGGTGTTTTGGATTTTACATGCTCTGTACTATGACATTGGGCATTGGCCTTGGCAGACGACGTTGATGGAATTTCATCGTCTCGGCCATGACTAGTGGCAGCAGCTTCAGCACGAGGTGGAAGTGGATCTTGATCTTTCCCTATTTTTGGAACCTCAACATTTTTGTTCTCCATATTTTAATAGGCACAACTAAAAGGCACCTCAGGTAAACAATGGAGATGGATGGATACTAGTATACTTATGGATGACGAGCGACTGCCGACACAGAGGTAGCTACAGCCGTGGACTACCGTACTGTGTCTGCTGCTAATATAGACTGGATGATAATGAGATAAAATTAAAATATATATATATATATATCACACTAGTACTGCAGCCGGACAGGTATATATTATGTAATGACGGACCTGCTGGACACTGTCTGTCAGCACTGCAGACTCCTAAAGTAAGCTACTAGTATCAAGAAGATAGAAAAAAAAAAACCACGGGTAGGTGGTATACAATTATGGATGGACGAGCGACTGCCGACACAGAGGTAGCTACAGCCGTGGACTACCGTACTGTGTCTGCTGCTAATATAGACTGGATGATAATGAGATAAAATTAAAATATATATATATATCACACTAGTACTGCAGCCGGACAGGTATATATTATGTAAGGACGGACCTGCTGGACACTGTCAGCACTGCAGACTCCTAAAGTAAGCTACTAGTATCAAGAAGATAGAAAAAAAAAACTACGGGTAGGTGGTATACAATTATGGATGGACGAGCGACTGCCGACACAGAGGTAGCTACAGCCGTGGACTACCATACTGTGTCTGCTGCTAATATAGACTGGATGATAATGAGATAAAATTAAAATATATATATATATCACACTAGTACTGCAGCCGGACAGGTATATATTATGTAATGACGGACCTGCTGGACACTGTCTGTCAGCACTGCAGACTCCTAAAGTAAGCTACTAGTATCAAGAAGATAGAAAAAAAAAAAAACCACGGGTAGGTGGTATACAATTATGGATGGACGAGCGACTGCCGACACAGAGGTAGTTACAGCCGTGGACTACCGTACTGTGTCTGCTGCTAATATAGACTGGATGATAATGAGATAAAATTAAAATATATATATATCACACTAGTACTGCAGCCGGACAGGTATATATTATGTAATGACGGACCTGCTGGACACTGCCTGTCAGCACTGCAGACTCCTAAAGTAAGCTACTAGTATCAAGAAGATAGAAAAAAAAAAAAAACACGGGTAGGTGGTATACAATTATGGATGGACGAGCGACTGCCGACACAGAGGCTGCAGAATGCGTTTATAAAAACACCACACGATGAGTGTTTAACTTTTTCAGGCAGACAATCACAATATACTGGTGGTCAGCAGACAATCACAATATATTGGTGGTCAGTGGTCACTGGTCAGTCACACTGGCAGTGGCACTCTGGCAGCAAAAGTGTGCACTGTACTTAAAATATGTACTCCTGCTATAACTGCTCCCCAGTCTCCCCCACAATTAAGCTGTGTGAGCAGTGAGCACTCAGCACAGTCAGATAATGATATACAGTATTACATATGATGCAGCACACTGGGCTGAGCACAGATATGGTATGTGACTGTGTCACACTGTGTATCGTTTTTTTTCAGGCAGAGAACGGATTAATTAGACTGGTGGTGGTCACTGGTCACTGGTCACACTATCAGCAAGTAGTACTCCGTCCTAAGCAGACAATCACAATATACTGGTGGTCAGTGTGGTCACTGGTCAGTCACACTGGCAGTGTGGCACTCTGGCAGCAAAAGTGTGCACTGTACTTAAAATATATTATTTATGTACTCCTGCTCTAACTGCTCCCCAGTCTCCCCCACAATTAAGCTGTGTGAGCAGTGAGCACTCAGCACAGTCAGATATACAGTATTACATATGATGATGCAGCACACTGAGGCTGAGCACAGATATGGTATGTGACTGTGTCACACTGTGTATCGTTTTTTTTCAGGCAGAGAACTGATTAATTAAACTGGTGGTCAATGGTCACTGGTCACACTATCAGCAAGTAGTAGTACTCCAGTCCTAATATGCTCCCCAAAATTAGTAAATAGTGTCTCTAACGCTCTACTCTCTTCTCTATAAACGGAGAGGACGCCAGCCACGTCCTCTCCCTATCAATCTCAATGCACGTGTGAAAATGGCGGCGACGCGCGGCTCCTTATATAGAATCCGAGTCTCGTGATAAAATCCGAGCCTCGCGAGAATCCGACAGCGGGATGATGACGTTCGGGCGCGCTCGGGTTAACCGAGCAAGGCGGGAAGATCCGAGTCTGCCTCGGACCCGTGTAAAAAGGCTGAAGTTCGGGGGGTTCGGATTCCGAGGAACCGAACCCGCTCATCTCTATGCAGCACAACACAAAAAGACTGTCAGGGACTTGTGGTTGTTGTTATTATTATTATATGGCAGCAGTGGACATATAGCAGCAGCGTATATCGTCACTGGAATGACTGGTGAGACAGGACA
This sequence comes from Pseudophryne corroboree, assembly GCF_028390025.1. Classification (NCBI taxonomy): domain Eukaryota; kingdom Metazoa; phylum Chordata; class Amphibia; order Anura; family Myobatrachidae; genus Pseudophryne; species Pseudophryne corroboree. The sequence goes on along the minus strand of NC_086451.1, from coordinate 320,148,577 downwards.
CTACCACTGGTCTGTTGCAGCGCAACACAACAATACTATAAGAAACTTGTGGTTGTTTTCATTATTATTTTACGGCAGCAGTTGACATATTGCAGCAGCGTATATCGTCACTGGAATGGCTGATGAGACAGGACACTACCACTGGTCTGATGCAGCACAACACAGTCAACAACACTTTATACAGCTACACTGGCAGGAGAAGACACCCACACTGTGACTGCCTGGACTGATGCAGCACAGTTCACTGTGACTACACTGGACTGGACTGAGCAGCACAACACAGCACAAGACTTGCCACCCCACTTTTCCGCTCCCACACAGACACTGGAGGACGGAGACACGTCCTCTCACTATACTCTCCGAGACTGGAGTGAAAATGGCCACGACGCGCGGCTCCCTATATGGAATCCAAATCCCGCGAGAATCCGACAGGGGGATGATGACGTTTTGCCTCGTTCGAGTTTCCGAGTCAGGTGGGAAAACCCGAGCCTGACTCGGAATCGGGTCGGAAGGAAAAGTGCAGTTGGGTTCGGTTCCCTGAGAACTGAACCCGCTCATCTCTAATATATACAAATATATATATATATATATATATATATATATATATATATACTGCTCAAAAAAACAAAGGGAACACTTAAACAACACAATGTAACTCCAAGGCAATCACACTTCTGTGAAATCAAACTGTCCACTTAGGAAGCAACACTGATTGACAATCAATTTCACATGCTGTTGTGCAAATGGAATAGACAACAGGTGAAAATTATAGGCAATTAGCAAGACACCCCCAATAAAGGAGTTGTTCTGCAGGTGGTGACTACAGACCACTTCTCAGCCCCTATGCTTTCTGGCTGATGTTTTGGTCACTTTTGAAAGCTGGTGGTGTTTTCACTCTAGTGGTAGCATGAGACGGAGTCTACAACCCACACAAGTGGCTCAGGTAGTGCAGCTCATCCAGGATGGCACATCAATGCGAGCTGTGGCAAGAAGGTTTGCTGTGTCTGTCAGCGTAGTGTCAAGAGCATGGAGGCGCTACCAGGAGACAGGCCAGTACATCAGGAGATGTGGAGGAGGCCGTAGGAGGGCAACAACCCAGCAGCAGGACCGCTACCTCCGCCTTTGTGCAAGGAGGAACAGGAGGAGCACTGCCAGAGCCCTGCAAAATGACCTCCAGCAAGCCACACATGTGCTTGTGTCTACTCAAACGATCAGAAACAGACTCCATGAGGGTGTTATGAGGGCCTGACATCCACAGGTGGGGATTGTGCTTACAGCCCAATACCGTGCAGGACGTTTGGCATTTGCCAGAGAACACCAAGATTGGCAAATTCGCCACTGGCGCCCTGTGCTCTTCACAGATGAAAGCAGGTTCTCACTGAGCACATGTGACAGACGTGACAGAGTCTGGAGATGCCAAGGAGTACGTTCTGCTGCCTGCAACATCCTCCAGCATGATCGGTTTGGCAGTGGGTCCGAAATGGTGTGGGGTGGCATTTCTTTGGGGGGCCACGCAGCCCTCCATGTGCTCGCCAGAGGTAGCCTGACTGCCATTAGGTACCGAGATGAGATCCTCAGACCCCTTGTGAGACTATATGCTGGTGCGGTTGGCCCTGGGTTCCTCCTAATACAAGACAATGCTAGACATCATGTGGCTGGAGTGTGTCAGCAGTTCCTTCAAGATGAAGGCATTGATGCTATGGACTGGCCTGCCCATTCCCCAGACCTGAATCCAATTGAGCACATCTGGGACATCATGTCTCGCTCAATCCACTCAATGCTCCACAGACTGTCCATGAGTTTGTGGATGCTTTAGTCCAGGTCTGGGAGGAGATCCCTCAGGAGACCATCCGCCACCTCATCAGGAGCATGCCCAGGCATTGTAGAGAGGTCATACATGCACGTGGAGGCCACACACACTACTGAGCCTCATTTTGACTTGTTTTAAGTACATTACATCAAAGTTGGATCAGCCTGTAGTGTGTTTTTCCACTTTAATTTTGAGTGTGACTCCAAATCCAGACCTCCATGGGTTAATAAATTTGATTTACATTGATAATTTTTATGTGATTTTGTTGTCAGCACATTCAACTATGTAAAGAACAAAGTATTTAATAAGAATATTTAATTCATTCAGATCTAGGATGTGTTATTATAGTGTTCCCTTTATTTTTTGAGCAGTGTATATATATATATATATATATATATATATATATATAGTTACCAGATAACTGCGGCACTCCGGGATGATAGTAAAAAAGTTGTGCTTTTAATCAATGTTTCAGGGGTTTACCCTCTTCATCGGGATTCCCACATATCGAAGTGAAAACAAATTTATACATTACTGGCAGTATCCCTGTCCATGGAGCCTCCCCTCGCCCCCGTGAGCGCAGAATGCCGCACTTCTGGACACGGCTGTTTCTGTATCAGGAAGTGACGTTGCCCACATCCCCCGTGAAGATGGGAACCCACTATACAATCTGTGTAAACAACACATTTACATAAACATGAATAGATGCTGTGATCACAGCAACAGTATGTGCAAAATTATACATATATGCTATATATAGTGCTAAAAAAAATGGGAGGCATTTTATATGCCGGCTGTCAGGATCCCGGCGCTCACCATACCCATGACGGAATCCCGACAGCTTGCATACTGACAACTATTCTCCCTCCTGGGGTGTCCACGACACCCCTGGGTAAAGAATAAATAGCGTGGTGCGCGGTATGCTGGGCGCCGGGATCCCAAGCGCCGGCATAACATACTACACCCCTAAAAAACAGAGTGAAGGTGAAGTCCATCATACAATTACACATTATTGTGTGATGGACTTCACCTTCACTCTGATGTCCACTGGTCAGCATCCCATCCTCACGGGGTTACGGGTGACATCACTTCCGGATCCGGAAACAGCTGTGACCGAAAGTGTGGCATTCGGTGCTCGCCGCCACGAGGGGATGCTCCATGGACGAGGACACTGCCTGTAATGTATACATTTGTTTTCACTTCGATATGTGGTTATCCTGATGAAGGGTGTAACACCTCGAAATGTTGATTAAAAGCACAACTTTTTCACTATCATCCTGGTTTGCCGCTGCTGTCTGGTAACTACATTTGGAGGTGCTGTCCTGTATATGAGTGCACTCGGGTGTTACAATATATATATTTATATGTATATGACATGGAGTAGGTTTCACCACACAGAAACTGCTCTTTGACCCTCAAACTGCCAATGCTTTTGCTAGACTGGTTCAAACACCCAGTAGGCCTTTGAATTGTGGATTCTTGCAGCAGAGACCTGATGGAACTAGAAGTTGTTGCTCACTTCAAGAGTAGTGGTAGATTCCATTAAAGAAAAGCTTACTTACCAGGACTTTCCCATGCCAAATGAGGGACCACATTCAAACTACAGTACTTGCCATCTCCTAATAGCTTAAGAGCCACAGATGATGTGTGTTGTACCAAGGACACATGGCTTCCCCTGGCAAAACAGGCTTTTGACAATTTTGCATGTTTCGTCACCACAATGTCTATCTTCTGATATACCAGCCGCTGAGGGGCATATAACCTTGTTGTTTACATTCTGACAACAAGCACATCTTTCACCATGATACCTTCTTTTCAAATAGATTCACCCCCACCAAGGCTAACTACAGTGTTTTGTATTAGATTATAACAATTTGCCTTTTTTCATAAATTTATTTATGATATTTACTTTGTCTTGATGTAAATGGAATTCATTACCCAGATTTCTTAAGACCTTTGGGATTTCTGGATAATATCTTTTTTTTCTTCATAAGTTGGGGCAACATACTTAAAATCTCACACATATTTTATTTAATAAATAAATAAAAATTCAACACAAAAAAATGCACATTTCCTGTTATCACAATTACAAGACATTGTATGAAGAAAATGTGTTCTGCTAGCATCATCAATAAAGTTGTCACAGACAAAAAAATTACATACTGTAATATGTTGTAGTAAAATTGGTCATTGGAATGTTGTGAAGGGAGAATACAATCTGCTTATTGTTCTCTATAGTACAAAACATTTGAAACTGCCAGTGAGCAGAGACCATCCGCTCTGTGTAAGAAGAAGAGGGCACTCTATAATGATATGCACTTTGCACAATGGGGTTGTTTGAGTTTGCAAAAACAGAGGGATAAATGTATTTTGTTTTATATAGTTTTAATATACAGTATGGTGTATTTTCCTTCTTCTGCTACTGTACTATTCAGTTTACTAATCACATTGAAAATTTTGGAATTCAAATCTTATCGCACCTCCTATCTCCCATCTAAAGTGATGGCAGATAGAGGGGCAATATTTGCATGCCCCCCGTTTCGTACTGATCGCGCCCATAATAGTCGGGTTTAGATGCGAAAAGCACCTAAACCAGACTAAAGTAATAGGTGCGATCGTGAAAAGACGCATTTGGGTGCCCAAGCGGTCTCTTTACACGCATTTCAGCTCACTACCACCGGGGGGAAGTGAGCTGAAATTAACTTGATGTGTTTGTCGGCAATAACATTAGAATACTGCCAGCGGGAGCGATCACGCACTGGAGGGGGGAGAGAACATTTGAATCTGGCCCAAGGTACGTAAGTTATGATTTCTTATCACTAATTGTTAACACAGCAGCACTTTAGCGACCTGAACATTACATCACAGTGCAATAGTTTATACAGTACTGGAAAGTAAAATGTAGGCTACTAATTTTTTATATCAGATGTGTGGAAGAGTTTAGGAGATATTAGGGCACTTCACTAACTCTGGTTGCTGCCTCTTCATTTCACTGTTGGACCTATCCCAGTTTGGTCCAGAAAATGCAAATGGTAAGGTAGAGAGGGTGTGACGAAGATGCGCTACTGTGTCTATGGAAAGAAGGGAAAAAAAACAAATTAAAATAAATATGCTTATCTAAGGGTATTTTGTTGTCTTTTTAGTCCAGATCTGTTTCTCCTTATTAGTTGTATTGGGTCAAATTCTCATGAGCACATGAAAAATAAAAATGGAGAAAGAATCATGTGTAATGATGGCATGGCTCTTGAATCCAAGATCTTGAAAGCCAAGACTTTCTCACAATCTGTTGTGAAATCCATGATACAGGCTCGGAAGCCTGTCACTTCCCTAATATATCATCAATTTTGGAAGATATATATGACACAAGTTCATGCCATCAAAGCCAAGTGAGGCCAATTAGGGTGATGGCAAGGACCCGGAAGTAACAGATCTGAATGCAGAGGCAGATGATAAGGAACATCTAACAACATGTTCTGAAGGATTGCATTCCAATGACGACATGGCCAGTCTGTTGCCACCAGAATGACAGGCCGTGCCACTGATTGAATCTACTGAAGTACCCTTGGAATCAATAATAGAGGAGGAAAAATGTACCCAACTGGAACAACCAGGGTGCTCTCATGGAATCCACCAGGGATGCCTGGGGATTCTGGGACCTTGGAAGTTTCTTGTTGAGACAGGAGGCCATCAGATCTATATCTGGAGATACCCATCTGCACACTATCTCTGTAAACACCTCCTTGTGTCATTTCCATTCTCCTGGATCCAGTCTGTGGCAACTTAAAAAGTCTGCCTTCCAGTTGTCCACTCCAGGTATGTACAGTAGACTGCTGAGATTGCTGGAACCCACTTTTCTGCCAAGAGAAAAATGTGAGAGACCTCTCATATTGCTCTCCAGCAGTGTGTGCCACCCTGCTTGTTTATATAAGCAATAGCCATGGCATTATCTGATTGAATTTGCACTGGTAGATTCTTTAAATGGGATTGAGTCTGCACCAATGCCAACCAAATTGCCCTCAATTACAGTATGTTTATGGGAAGGGAAGTTTCTCTTTATGGACAAAGCACCCTGGTGTACAGTATGCCCCCCAGCCTGTTAAGCTGGCATCTGTGGTGTCAATGATCCAATTCTTTACTGACAACTGGCAACCTCTGTTTAGATTTATCTCCTGTAACTACCACCAGAGTGAGTGAGGAGTCTGTAGAGAGAATCTTGACATCGGCTTCCTTAATCAAAGGTCTGATTTTACCAATCGATGAAGTGGTTTTGATTGGAATGAAACCTGGTGAAAGGAACAGCTTCAAAGAAGGCAACCATCTTCCCCAGTAACTGCATAGCTCTGAGATATGATTCAACTGAAGAATATTCTGTCTTGCAAGCCACAAATCTCTGTCTGCAGAAGAAACACTCTGTGAAACTCAAACTAAGTGTCGAAAAGAAGACCCAAAAACATAATTTTCTGAGAATGTCTTAAATTTGATTTGGGAAAATTGATGATCCAGCCGAATCTCTGGAACATGTCTATGGTAATCTGAATATGATTTTGCTATAAGGTTATTGATGAAGCCTTTAGCAACAATCTGTCCATATAAGCCAACACATTGATCCTCTGCCTCATGAGCAGAGATATCATGTATGCCATGAACTTTGTAAAAACTTGAGTGGCGGACAAACTGAATGGTAACACCAGGAGCTGAAAATGTCGGTTTCCTGCTGCAAACCTTAGCAGGTGTTGATGACCTTTCCATATCAGGTTATGGATATAGGCATCATTGATCTCTATGTAGATCATAAATTCTCCCTCCTTGATAGAACAAATGACTGTCCTTACCAACTCCATTTTGAATTTTCCCAAATGAAGGTAATGATTTAAGTCCCTGAGGTTCAGAATGGTCCAAAATGACTGGAGTAAAACCCCCATCCTTGCAGTAGCACCGGAACCAGAAAAATTACTGCAGACTCTAAAAGAGCAGAAATCACCTGTGAGATGGCCAACCTTCTGTAGAGATCTAATGGGAGAGGAGTGGAAAAAGATATTTCTGGAACCATGCCCTCTAGGTCTGACATGTAACCATTGGTTACCAGAGCCTTAACCCAACGATCTGGGCTAGAATGTATCCAAGTTTCCCAGAACTTGAGTAAATGAGCTCCCACCAGAGGTTGAGTCCCTGTTCTCTGACCAACATGTGAATTGTCCCATTGCCTTGGCAGCAGGGCAACAGTTGTCCTGGAAAATAACCATTACCAATTCCAGATCAAACAGTTAAACCAGGATGAGAGATAAACACTGCTCAAAAAAATAAAGGGAACACTAAAATAACACATCCTAGATCTGAATGAATGAAATATTCTTATTAAATACTTTGTTCTTTACATAGGTGAATGTGCTGACAACAAAATCACACAAAAATTATCAATGGAAATCAAATTTATTAACCCATGGAGGTCTGGATTTGGAGTCACACTCAAAGTTAAAGTGGAAAAACACACTACAGGCTGATCCAACTTTGATGTAATGTCCTTAAAACAAGTAAAAATGAGGCTCAGTAGTGTGTGTGGCCTCCACGTGCCTGTATGACCTCCCTACAACGCCTGGCCATGCTCCTGATGAGGTGGCGGATGGTCTAGTAAAGGATCTCCTACAGACCTGGACTAAAGCATCCGCCAACTCCTGGACAGTCTGTGGTGCAACGTGGCGTTGGTGGATGGAGCGAGACATGATGTCCCAGATGTGCTCAATTGGATTCAGGTCTGGAGGGCGGGCCAGTCCATAGCATCAATGCCTTCGTCTTGCAGGAACTGCTGACACACTCCAGCCACATGAGGTCTAGCATTGTCTTGCATTAGGAGGAACCCAGGGCCAACCGCACCAGCATATGGTCTCACAAGGGGTCTGAGGATCTCATCTCAGTACCTAATGGCAGTCAGGCTACCTCTGGCGAGTACATGGAGGGCTGTGCGGCCCCCGCAAAAAATGCCACCCCACACCATTACTGACCCACTGCCAAACCGGTCATGCTGGAGGATGTTGCAGGCAGCAGAACGTTCTCCTTGGCGTCTCCAGACTCTGTCACGTCTGTCACATGTGCTCAGTGAGAACCTGCTTTCATCTGTGAAGAGCACAGGGCGCCAGTGGCGAATTTGCCAATCCTGGTGTACTCTGGCAAATGCCAAACGTCCTGCACGGTGTTGGGCTGTAAGCACAACCCCCACCTGTGGACGTCGGGCCCTCATACCACCCTCATGGAGTCTGTTTCAGATTGTTTGAGTAGACACATGCAAATTTGTGCCTTGCTGGAGGTCATTTTGTAGGGCTCTGCCAGTGCTCCTCCTGTTCCTCTTTGCACAAAGGAGGAGGTAGCGGTCCTGCTGCTGGGTTGTTGCCCTACTACGGCCTCCTCCACATCTCCTGATGTACTGGCCTGTCTCTTGGTAGCGCCTCCATGCTCTGGACACTACGCTGACATACACAGCAAACCTTCTTGCCACAGCTCGCATTGACGTGCCATCCTGGCTGAGCTGCACTACCTGAGCCACTTGTGTGGGTTGTAGACTCAGTCTCATGCTACCACTAGAGTGAAAGCACGCCAGCTTTCAAAAGTGACCAAAACATCAGCCAGAAAGCATAGGAGCTGAGAAGTGGTCTGTGGTCACCACCTGCAGAACAACTCCTTTATTGGGGGTGTCTTGCTAAATGCCTATAATTTCCACCTGTTGTCTATTCCATTTGCACAACAGCATGTGAAATTGATTGTCAATCAGTGTTGCTTCCTAAGTGGACAGTTTGATTTCACAGAAGTGTGTTTGACTTGGAGTTACCGTACATTGTGTTGTTTAAGTGTTCCCTTTATTTTTTTGAGCAGTGTATTTCCCCATCTCCGGACTTCATAATGATGTTTGTGTGATACTTGATCACCAGATAATAAATTCTGAGTCTGTGGATGACAGGACTAGGGAGTTACAATATATTTAATGCTATAGAAAGGTCAACAAAGCATTTTACTGTAGGCAATAAATATTCTCATTAGCAAAAAGGCTTGTTTTCACTTTACTCTCTATATACAGTACACCAGTTATAATTCCCATTAGGGGAGGAAATTTATCAATTCACCAGTGAGGTGGCATTCCCTGTTATGATAAGGCTAAATTCAGATGATATAACCAGAATAAGGAATTGTATGCATGGCAGTACTGTTTGGATTATATTTTCCAATGTATTAAAATAAAAAGTGCTTGTTAATTATACAAATGCCACCATAGCCAACCAGCTCCCTTTCTCCACAAACTATTTTTTTCAAATCTCTCACTACTGGGCCAAGTCAAGGGGAAAGTCATGTCAAACTAGCAGATTTATTTATTTATTTATTATTGTTACCAGTTATTTATACAGCACATACATATTCTGCAGCGCTTTACAGAGAATATTTGGCCATTCATATCAGTCCCTGCCCCAGTGGAGCTTACACTCTATATTCCCTACTACATGTACATGCACACACATTTTCACGCTAGGGTTAATATTATTTTGTTGGGAGCCAATTAACCGACCAGTATATTTTTGGATTGTGTGAGCAAACCAGAGTACCTGGAGGAAACCCACGCAAGTATGGGGAGAATATGCAAACTCGACACAGGGCCACAGTGGGAATTGAACCCATGACCTCAGTGCTGTGAGGGAGTACTGCTAACCATTACACCATCCGTACAGCCCAGATCTGCCCGTTCTCTGCTATACTACCCTGTGCTGGGTAGTATCTCCTCTGCAGATCTGTCTTGTCACTGTTGCTGAGATATGAGCTGTGAAATAGGAATGAACACTGGGGCACTTGGTCCCATTCCAATTGTGCATGATGGCGAAATATATTTAATATTAATTGATTGACATCCGCTGCCCCTAATATAAAATAATAATAATAATAATAATAATAATATGTTAAAATAATGAACATGAATATACCTAAACAAATTTGCATATGCTGTCTCCCTCTCTCTCTCTCTCTCTCTCATTTTCCTTCTGTGCACCAGCATTATCTTTGTATTGACCGCAGTTACATGGTGGGATATACCAAGCATTTGTGGTACATCCCGCCACACATCGCATCGATACTAATTGCATATGTGCTAACATATGAGATTAGTATCGCAAAGGACAGATCTTCCAATAAGAGCAGACCTTTGCGATGCCGGGACCTCTGAGTTTTGGCCCCGGGAGTCCCTCTGCACATGTGTATATGGATGAAGGAACCCTCCGCATCGAAGCTCTGACATCCTGGGCTTAGTACATATGGAAAATTTGGCCAAAGTTTGAAAACAGGCTTTTGGCTGCATTTTCCCCTTAGTACATCCCACCCACAGTGATAAGTTTGTGCCACCTTATGCTGCTCCATAACACAAAAACAGAACAAACACAATGCAGCATATAACTATCACTGCGGATTCTCAAAGATACATGTATGAGTGATTATACCCCTTTCACACAGAAAATGAAATTCCCGGGTGAAAAGAAACAGTTCTACCCAGCAATTTGCAGAAACACAAATTAAAAAGGGTGTGTAAGGGTCAACCCGGGGGGAATTCCCAGGACATCGACCCAGGAATTCACTAGGGTTGGAGACCCGGGAATTTCGACCTCGGTTGACCCTTTCACACAGACGAAATACCCGTTTTGATCCACAAATTACCGGGTTGAAATTCTTGATCCGGTAATTTGCTTCTCTGTGTGAAACGGGGGATTAGGCAGAGACCGGCACAGCGAACTGGAACTGAAATGGTGGGTAATTGCCAGGATTTCTGTCTGAAAGGGGTATAAGGAGTTGGCAGGTGACCCACCATTCCATGTTAAGGCCATGCTTAGGTTTGCCATATTATTCCTTTAATCTGGGACACCTATTATTTACAAAGTTTCTATGGCTGACTAAAATCAATCCTGCATTTCACCTGGTTTTAATCAGCCACAGAACCTGTGTAAATCTTATGTGTGCCGGATTAAAGGAATATAATGGCAAACCTAGCCATGCTCCCACTCTGTAATATGGTGAGGGCACAGGCTATAGCTTTGCCTAAGCTGCCTAAGTTATTTATTATACCTTTTTCATTTGTACTATATCCTTCAATTTCAAATTGATACCAGAATTGCTTTTATGGAAAATATTTTTTTGTATTTTGTCCCCTATAAGATATTATCAATTTCTTGGCAACCCTCCTTGTTTATAATTAGAAAACATTTCTAATATTCTTCCATGTAATAGTTCCAGAGTTGAATTCTTATCATTTACAATGTTATTCCATCCCCCACTGTATTGTAGATATCATTTGAAAATGCTAATTTGCATAACTAAATGTAATGAGCAAAAAGGCTTTGCTGGACAAACATCAAAAATTACACAATCTAGCAAAATAAATAAGAAAGGAGAACAAAATGTATGTATTTGACTAATTCAATAATCTTATATAATAGCAGTAATAACTTTCTATTTTTAAATCCCCACAAAGATCATCAAAAGTATTAACAAAGAGCAGATGGGTCACACAGGCTTTTATAATCAATTATTATTTGCAGGTTCAGACGTAAGCATTTTGTAATGCCTAATTACACTTCCAGGCCAGTGTTTTGTTATTAAAGGTACCGTGGATATTTTATTATGGTTTAAAATTACTTGTGGCATTATATTTCTGCCTTGCATTTGCATCAAAGTTAAGAAGCATGTAAATCACAATGTCAATTGCAAACCTGCAAAGTTTCACCTGGTGCTTCTGGAACGTCTGATTACATCTTATTGCCTAAATAATGCAGCTGCTGTAGGGAAGCAAGTGAGGTGGTAACACAATGGATGCAGAACTAATGAGCATCACAATCTGGAAGATAGAGTGTAATCACTTTGTCTAGCAATGTGAAGTCTCTCTCTACAGAAGTTTTGCATTGACAAAATTGACATTTACGGCAGAATAATGTACTATAGACTCAGATCTGTATTGCTAGGTAATCTAGGCACATGCATAAGAAAATGTTGTTCAATTGGAAAAATACATTTCCGTTGATGGTATTTTTTTTTTAAATCAGATTTCTTTTTAGGTACTTGTATATAGTTTTTCTCGTTTAGTAATGTAGGAGTTGGAAGCTGGAAAGTGCCGCATAAACATGTTCGACACAGGAATCATTAAAGAGAAGAGGGGGCCTGTGTGCTCTGTGCAGCCTCCCATTCTCTTTTGCCAGCGGAGGTGCAGAGTAGACTCTGTAAGTGTGCCAAAATCTACTGCACATGTGCAGGTCTCTATGAACAAGGCACCCCTGCTACGTTCTTGGTGATTTCCCTACTGTGCATGTGCAAACCTCTGTGGAAATGGCAGCTGTGCCTTATTCCCAGTGATTTCTGAAATGCTAGCACAGACTTCGGAGAAGTAAGTAGTATATAATTAGGCTTAGTACTGTATACTACAGGTTCTGTGGCTGATTAAAACCAGGTTAAATGTATGCTTGAAGTAAGATAGACACAGAACCTGTGTAATTCATGAGTTTACAGGTTTAAAGGGACAGTATAGTAAGCCTATATATCAGGGATGTGCAGTCAGGGGAGGCAGAGCCTCACCTGTTATGCTCTCTATCATGCTCAGAGTTCTCACTATAAAAACGATTGGAAGAACACAAAGAAGATATTTATAATTTGCAGTATAAGCATATTCTTTGTACTAATGCAATCATCTTAATAGATAAATCTTACCAGGGTTGCAGAGCTCCTTTAATTGCAGGGAGAGATAGAGATGAGGCAGCTACAGCTCAGCCTCATCTCTCACACTGTCGTAGACTGCACAGATGGGCGGGGCTACACAGCGGCCAATCAGACCGCATAGAACAGAGAAATGTGAAGCATGCCTCACAGTGGGGGCATGTGTGAGCTCTGATGGACAGCTTGGATTGGTCATGTGACCAATCCAGGAAGTGAAGGAAGACAGACACTGAAGCTGAGCAGCATGGCAGGGGAGGAGGGAAATGGGAACCCGCTGTGCCAGCAGCAGCCACCCGTGCACAGTGACTGGGGTAAGTAGCAGCCAGAACCTTGACTGTGTGTGTGTGTGTGTGTGTGTGTGTGTGTGTGTGTAACATTTGTTGTGAGTGTGGGGACAGGACTGTGTGTGTGTAGCATTTGTAGTGAGTGTGGGAACAGGACTGTGTGTGTGTGTGTGTGTTTGTGTGTGTGTGTGTGTGTGTGTGTGTGTAATCTGTAGTGAGTGTGGGGACAGGACTGTGTGTGTGTGTGTAATCTGTAGTGAGTGTGGGTACAGGAGTGTGTGTGTGTAATCTGTAGTGAGTGTGGGGACAGGACTGTGTGCGTGTGTGTGTAATTTGTAGCGAGTGTGGGGACAAGACCGTGTGTGTGTGTAATCTGTAGTGAGTGTGGGGACAGGACTCTGTGTGTGTGTGACATCTGTATTGAGTTCTCTCCCTCCCTAGGTGCTGCTGACAATATCACTGATGACTGTATTGTCCTGTGTAACCTGCTGCACCAGGCCAGCTGTGTTTCTGCAGGTGAGGGGGCAATGGGGGGCACCTCACCGCACCAGTTTACTCACAAAACTAGGGTGATGGCTGTGACTTGGCTATTATTGTACGTATGTCCTCCCTGTGTTTGCATGGATGTAGCGCAGGGACATAAGAGTTAAATTGTGTAGGGGGTGAGAAAGGCTCCTGGCACTGAGAGCCTCCACCATTTGTGCCTCCCCAGCCTCTGACCTCACCGCATGTCACTGCTATATATAATGTATGGGTACAGGCAGGGCCGGTTCTTAGCCTTGTGGCGCCCCGGGTAAAATATGGGGGCGTGGCTTCAAATGGGGGCGTGGTCACGACGCTGAAAGAAAAAATAAAATAAAAAAAGTATACTTACCATCCCCGTTCCTGATCCAGACCGCTGCAGACCCCCATCCGCCGGCGGCGCCGCTCTTCTCCTCTCTTCAATCTATGGGTGAGACGTTATTATGTCTCTCCCATAGAACAGCATAGACATTAGAGGTCAATTATGACCCCTAGTGTCTGTGCCACTATGCTGTGCGGAGCGCGATGACGTCATCGCGCATCGCACAGCAAAGGTCCTCTACATGAAGGGAAACTAGACCGTAGCGTCTAGTTTCCCTTCATGGAGAGGACCTTTGCTGTGCGGTGCGCGATGACGTCATCGCGCACTGCACAACTAAGGTCCTCTCAATGAAGGGAAACTAGACGCTACGCGTCTGGTTCCCTTCAAAGCGGGGGGGCACAGCAGGGCACTGCGGGGGGCACAGTGGCGGATCTTGCCCTGGTGCGGCGCCCTCCGGATGTCGCCGGCGCCCTCCGGAAGGCGGCGCCCCGGGCAAAAGTACTGCTTGCCCATGGCAAGAACCGCCACTGGGTACAGGGTATGCAGTGGGGGACATTGTGCACCATGCACTATGCACCCATCACGCCCAGGGATCAACATACGATTATAAATTTAGGTATATTTATACCAAAGTACAGTATTTACAAAAAAAATCTTTTTCAAATCTGCCAATTTTATGGAGGAACATACTTCTATGGGGTGGTCTTCAGTATGCCGACTGACGGGATCCCGGCGCACAGTATACCGGCGCCGGAATCCCGACAGCCGGCATACCTACACTTATTCTCCCTTGTGGGGGTCCACGACCCCCCTGGAAGGAGAATAAAATAGCGTGGCGAGCGCAGCGAGCCCGCAAGGGGCTCATTTGCGCTCGCCACACTGTCGGTAAGCCGGCGGTCGGCCTCCCGGCGCCGGTATGCTGGTCGCTGGGAGCCCGACCGCCGGCATACCATACTGAACCCAGCTCTGTCTAGATACATTAGAAAAAAAATACTTTGCATGATGTATACACTGTTTGTTTTTATAGCCTATATATCCAAATTGACAAGGTTTTAATTTATTGATTAATATATAGTTTGTCTTGGCAAGACCTGGAGAGGGTTATTTCTCTTCAGGTCTTCTAAATCAGTGGTTCTCAAACTCGGTCCTGAGGACCCCAAACAGTTCACATTTTTCAGATCACCTAGCAGGTGCACAGGTTTTTTAAAGATCCAATTGTGGAGTTGATTATTTCACTCACAATTCTGTGAGAAGACCTGGAAAACATAACCTGAGGACCAAGTTCGGGAACCTGTTTTCTAAATGGTTCATACAGCACTTTCTGCCAGATACTGTACAATATTTCCATTTTCTCCAGCTCATGGACTAAAGGCATTTTTGTTGGACCAGACATTCGAAAACTCTTAAGGAATAGTTAAAAAAAAGGAGACTTGCAGACAATATTCATTACAACAGATTTTGCAAGTATTTCTAGTCTGGTAATCATGCATACCTTCCAACATGACATACTTGCCTACCTGACCCTCTCCATGAGGGAGAAAATGCTCTGTTCCTGGACTTTCCTGGTAATGTTTGATTGCCATCATCTGTGGTGAAACAGCTTTCTTATCAATTAACTAGCTTACCACAGGTGATGGCAATCATACATTACCAGGAAAGTCCAGGAACAGAGCATTTTCTACCTCATAGAGAGGGTCAGGTAGGCAAGTATGCAACATGTCCCTTTCCAGGAGGGACAAAATGCTTTGTTCCTGGACTTCCCTCTTTATGACCTGTGAGGAATTAGTTAACTGATAAGAAAGGTGTTTCACCTCAGATGATGACAATCATAATTTAGGAGGGAAGTCAAGGAGCAGAGAAAGTTGTCCCTCCTGGAAAGAGTGATGTTGGGAGGTATGGGTAATGTGACCAGACAGACAGAAACCTGCATATTGTATTCTCACTGTGCATATCAAGACTTTATAACACAAGATACACATTGGTAGGTAATTCTTAGCTATGCTTAGACATACAATATGTGCTATATTTGCTAAATAGATAAACTCTGATAATTTCTGCTGTGTTGGGTTTTCTTTTCTTTTTTTTTTAAAGAAATGATATCAATAAATAGGCTTTTAACAACCATTTTACCGAATGGATGTGTGGCATCATAAGGGCTGTCTTATAAATGTACTCATGCAGACATGCTGCTGTTGATCACCAAATTCCCCTAACTCTATCTATGGTATTCCAAATAAATTTCTGCTATTATTATTATTATTATTATTATTACAATTTATTTATAAGGCTCCACAAGTGTTTTGCGGTGCCATACATACAACACACATTAGAACAATACAGGGTACACAGAACTTAACATCATTGAAAACTAAAACAGTGCACAGGTATCAATTAGATATGAGCAGGTTCGGTTCTCTGAGAACCAAACCCTACCAGACTTCATTGCCCGAGCCTGGATTCGAGTCATGCTCGGGTTTTCCCACCTGACTCGGAAACCAGAACCAAAACATCATCATCCTGCTGTTGGATTCTCGTGGGGTTTGGATTCCATATAAGGAGCCGCGCATCGCCGCCATTTTCACTCCGGCATTGGAGAGTGTAGAGAGAGGTCCTGTCTTGTCCTGCATCAGTCCAGTGGTGGTGTCTTGTGCTGCATCAGTCCAGTCACAGTTGTGGTGTCCTCTGCTGCCATATGTCCAGTGCGGGTGTCGTACGGAATGCCGGCGCTCGGGCTCCCGGCGACCAGCATACCGACGCCGGGAGCCCGACCGCCGGCATACCGACAGCGTGGCAAGCGCAAAGGAGCCCCTTGCGGGCTCGCTGCGCTCGCCACGCTGCGGGCACGGTGGCGCGCTACGCGCTCCACACTATTTTATTCTCCCTCCAGGGGGGTCATGGACCCCCACGAGGGAGAATAGTTGCCGGTATGCCGGGTGTCGGGATTCCGGCGCCGGTATATTGTGCGCCGGTATCCCGACATTCGGCATACAGAAGACCACCCGTCCAGTGCTGCTGTATAAGTCCAGTCCATTGCAATGGTGCTGTGTTGTCCTGCATCAGTCCAGTGGGGGTGTCCCGGTGCTGTCGTATATGTCCAGTGGTACAGCCGTATATATGTCCGGTGATACTGCCGTATATGTCCGTGATACTACCGTATAAATCCAGTGATACTGCCGTATAATTCCAGTGATTCTGCTGTATAATTCCAGTGGTACTGGCGTATAAATCCAGTCCAGTGATACTGCTGTATATGTCCAGTGATACTGCCTTATACAGTATGTCCATTGATACTGCCGTATATGTCCAGCGGTACTGCCGTATAAATCCAGTGATGCTGCAGCATAATTTCAGTGATCATGCCGTATAATTCCAGTGGTACTGGTGTATAAGTCCAGTCCAGTGATACTGCCGTATATGTCCAGTGGTACTGGCGTATAAATCCAGTGATACTGCCATATACATATATACCCTGTTGCAAAGCGGATTAATGAGGCCATAACAACTATGCTGGTGTTAGACGTGCTTCAGGTATCTGCCATTAGTGCAGTGGGACAGCAGTGCCAACCCTAGATGAGCCATGTGTTTGTGCCGTACACTTGTGTCACTTAGCTTTGTCATCCAGCTACCTCATTGCCCTCTTTTACTTCTTTGCATGATGTGCTGTTTGGGTACTATTTATTTTTAAGTGCCACACTGTCTGACACTGCAATGCCACTCCTAGATGGGCCAATTGTTTGTGTCGCTTAGCTTAGTCATATAGCTACCTCATTGTACCTCTTTTTCATCTGTGCATGATGTGCTGTTTGGGGTCTTTTTTATATCTGTCCTCCCTTTCTGACATTGCAGTGCCACTCCTAGATGGGCCAATTGTTTGTGTCGCTTGGCTTAGTCATACAGCTACCTCATTGCACCTTTGCATGATGTGCTGTTTGGGACCATTTTTTTATATCTGCCATCCTGTCTGCCATTGCAGTGCCACTCCTAGATGGGCCAGGTGTTTGTGCCACACACTTGTGTCGCTTAGCTTAGTCATGCAGCTACCTCATTTCACCTCTTTTTCTTCTTTGCATGATGTGCTGTTTGGGGCCTAGTTTTTTTAAGTGCCATCCTGCCTGCAACTGCAGTGCCACTCCTAGATGAGCAGGGTGTTTCTGTCGCACACTTGTGTCACTTAGCTTAGTCATACAGCCACCTCGATGCAACCTTTTGGCCTAAAAACAATATTGTGAGGTGTTCAGAATATACTGGAAATGAGTGGAAATCATACTGGTTACTAATACTGTAGGATCAAAATTACCCCCAATTTCTGTGATTTTTAGCTGTTTTTATTTTTATTTTTTCAAAAATCATCCAGATCCAAAACCAAAACCAAAACATGAAAGGGTGGTTTTGGCAAACCCAATCCAAAACCAAAACACGAGTTGGGAATTAGAACCAAAACACAAAACCCGAAATGTGCCCGCCGCACATCTCTAGTAACAATTAGCACCACAGTTCTCAGTGCACAATACAACCTAGATGTAAGGAAACAAAGGAGTAATCGGCATACTACTGGGTGCGGGCAGCAGTTGGAAGAGATGAACAGTCACGAGCAAGAGGGAATGCAGGTATAGGCAGTCACTTAGTGGGAGATAGTTGTAATTGAAGTGCAAGAGAAGAGGGCTGTGAGAACAGAGGGATGAGGGCCCTGCTTAAAGGAGCTTACAATCTAGGAGGTGAGGGAGACAGATGGGTGACATGAGGTACAAGTAAGCGGAAGGTGGCCTGGTGGTAGGAAGCAAGCAAGGCAGAGATGGCCAAGGCGTGAGGATGGGAGAGTAAACTCAAGATAAGGTAATGCGAAAGGGTACACTTTGATGAAAAGGTGAGTTTTCAGTGCCTGTTTGAAGCTTTGCAAGGTCGGGGAGAGTCTAGTAGAGCAAGGGAGCTTGTTCCAGTGAAAAGGGGCAGTGCAGTCAAAATCTTGGATTCGTGCATGGGATGTAGTGACCATGGTAGATGAGAGACAACAGTTATTGTCTGACCGGAGTGGGCGGATGGGAGAATGTAGGGAGATGATGTTTGAAATGTACAGTATGGTGCAGTGAATTAGAGAGGGCCCTGTATGTGAGGTTGAGGAGTTTAAAGAGGGTTCTGTGGGGGAATGGGAGCCAGTGAATGTTTTGTCAAAGGGGAGTGGCAGATGTGGAGCATGATGGGAGAGTGGGAGGTCAGTGAGGATTAAGTTGCAATAGTCGAGCTGTGAGATGACTAGTGAATGGATAATAAGTGTAGTTGGGAGAAGAATGGCCTGATGCAAGCGATGTTGTCTAGCTATAATCAACAGGATCGAGCCAAAGATTGGATGTGGTGGGGGGCGAAGGAGAGGGAGGAGTCAAGATTGACAGCCAGGCAGTGGAGTTGGGGAACGGGGAAGATAATAATGTTATCAACAGTGATAGAAATATTGGGAGGGGGGGAGACTCTGCATGGGGGAAAGATGGTGAGTTCGGTTTGAGCTTCAGGGAGCACTCAGACATCCAGGAGGAGATGATAGCGAGGCAGCTGAATACCCTAGATAGTACAGAGGGAGAGAGGTCAGGAGAGGAGAGGTATAGTTGCATATCATCCACATAGAGTTGGTATTGGAGGCCGAAGGAGCTTATGAGCGCACCCAGGGAAGTGGTGTACAGGAAGAAGAAAAGGGGGCCAAGGACAGAAGCCTGTGGGACACCAATGGGGAGGGTGGAAGGGGGTGAGGTGGAACCAGAGGCAGACACTGAGAAAAAGTGGTTAGCAAGGTAAGAGGTGAACCAAGCAAGGTCAATGCTATAGAGGCCAATTGACTGGAGGGTGCAGAGGAGGAGAGGATGATCCACAGTGTTGAAGGCTGCTGAGAGATCCAGGAGGATGAGCAGAGAGAAGAGACCCCTGTATTTGGCCAAAAACAGGTCAATGGTGACTTTGACCAGGGCAGTTTCAGTGGAGTGGAGTGGAGTGGAGTGGAGTGGGCGAAAGCCAAATTGAAGAGGATCAAGGATGGAGAAGTCAGAGAGGTAGCTGGTGAGATGGCTGAATAGCAACCGCTCAAGTACAGTAGTTTGGATGTATATGGGAGAAGAGAGATGGGGTGGTAGCTAGCAGGTGAGGAAGGGTCAAAGTTGGGTTTTTGAGAATAGGTGAGATGAGCATGTTTGAATGGTGAGGGAAAGATGTTGGTAGAGAGTTTCAAGTTAAACGGGAGCAAGGTGGGAGCAGGCAGTTGGGGAGAGGGAGTGGAGGAGGTAGAAGGGGTGGGGTCCAGGGGGCAGGTAGAGGGGGGAGAGAATAGGACGAGGGAGTGTACTTCTTTGTCTGTGGTTGGGAGAAAGTAGCATAAGATGGTATGGTAGGAGGGAGAGGATGATCAGGGAGGGGGGCTGACAAGCTGAGATGGGAGATTTCTTTTCAGATTGCCTAGATTTTGAGGAGATGAGGCAGTGGTAGTGAGAAAGAGTGGGAGAAGAGGAGGGGGGTGCAAAGGAGAGTGTTTAAAGTTGTAAAGAGTTGGCAGGGATTGGAGCACAGAGAAGAGATGAGTGATTGGAAAAAAGGAATGCTTGGCAAGGGAGAGTGCAGAGATATAGTAAGAGAAAACAAACTTGAAATGAAGGAAGTCAGCCAGAGAGCAAGATTTCCTCCAGAGGCACTCGGCAGTGCAATAGCATTTTTGAAGAGATCTGGTCAGTTTGGAGTACCAGGGTTGGGGTTTAGAATGGCGGAGGGGAAAAGAGGAGAAGGGAGAAACTGAATCAAGTGCAGAGGTGAGGGTAGAGTTATAGAAGGAGGCCATGGTGGATAGAGGAGAAAAGAGAGTCTCGAGGGAGGACAGGAAAGCAGTGTCAAGAGATCTGAGGTTGCATCTGGTGATGGTTGGTCGGGGTGTAGGGAAGGAGAAGATGAAAGGCTAAAAGAGAGTAGATGGTCATAGAGGGAAAAGGAGAGCTGCAGAAGTCAGATGGATCACACTGGTGGGTGAAGACAAGGTCAAGAGATTGGCCAAGATGGTGAGTGAGGGTAGAGGTCCATTGAGAAATGCCAAAGGAGGAAGAGAGGGAAATAAGTTTAGTAGATGCTGGTTTAGCAATCTCAATAGGGATGTTAAAGTTGCCAAGGATGATAGGGGGAATGTCCGAGGAGAGAAAGTGGGTAAGCCAGGCAGAAAAGTTGTTGAGTAATGGGGAGTAGCAGCCATGATGAAGCAATAGATGACCATCACCTGGAGGTGAATGGTAGGGAAGAGGTGGATAGGGTGAACCTCAAAAGTGGAGAAAGTGAGGGATGAAAGTAGATGTTAAAATCTGTTGGATTATCACAAGCTCGATGTTACCAGCATGTGGTGAGTTGGCAGGAATCCGTTCTTGTTCAGGCAGTGTGTCCTCAGAATCACTATTTACAGATTTTTATCCTGCTAGAACCTTGCAGGTTGGGACTACCTTTGGGGCTATGCATGCCTGGAGAGAGATTTTTGTTTGTTATGTAGTTTAGTTCTATGAAACCAAGTAAAGTTGTTCTTCAGCACTCCAGAGTCATTGACTCTTACCTAGTACACTACATATCTATATGGTGAAAGAAGTGGAATACCATGGCTCAGGGACTCTGCAGATTCAGAGTGGATGAAGTTCTGAATGTGGGTCACCTCCTCACGGACCAAGGTGTTAAACCTGACCCTGACATAATGGCAGCAATCCAGTACATGCCCTGCTGGTGGACAAACTTAGTCTACAACCTTTCTTAAGGATGACTAATTCCCTGTCAAAATTCATTCCCAATTATAGTGAGATCACTGCACCCCTGTGACAACTTCTGGACCAATATACAGAGTGTTGTTGGTTAGAACCATACCATGACATGTTGTCAAGTTTGAAATACATACTCAACAGACCTCCTGTACTGCAATACTTCAGTGTACACGTACCAGTGGTGATCTCTGCTCACGTCTCACAGCACAGGATGGGTGCAGTCTGCCTCCAAAAGAATAGACCAATTGCATTTAATTCCAGGGCACTGACAGAAACAGAATCCTGTTACCCACAGATTAAAAAAAGAAGCTGCTGGCATTGGTGTTTGCTTTCCAAAAATTCCATGATATCATCTACAGTTAGCCAGTTACCATCAAAACTGACCAACAGCCACTCATCACCACCCTCAGAAAGTCCCTGCAAAATCAATCTCTGCGTATTAAAAGGATGATGCTCAAATTACAGAGGTAACACCTAGACCAGGCCTGGCCAACTTGTGGCTCTCCAGCTGATGTAAAACTACACATCCCAGCATGCCCTGCCACAGTTTTTGCATTCCATAATGGCAAAACTGTGGCAGGGCATGCTGTGACTTTTAGTTTCACAACAGCTGGAGAGCCACAGGTTGGCCAGGCCTGACATAGAGGTTGTCTACAAGCTTGGCAAATAAATGTTCTTGGCTGATGCACTATGCAGAACATTCCTCCCTCATTCTGCACCTCTACAGGTTGACGATGACTATGATGTGATGACTGCAAATCATGTCCTCTGCTTGCATGAAGAAGCTGCAATGAGAATCTCTGGCAGATGATTTGTGTCAACGTATATTGTATCTCAAGTTGTCCTGCAAGAATGGCCCCAGCCCTCCAAGGAACTTTCCCATAACTTATGCCCATTCTTTGACATGCAAGATGAGTTATCTCTGTCAGATGTTATCATCTTGAGAGCTCAGAGATTTTTTATAACCTACACCTTTCAAAAGTATTGCACCAAGGACACTCTTCCTGGAGGCCACAAAGCGCAGGGCCAGGCAACTGCTCTATTGGTCCATCATGTTTAATGACATTGAGAGGGAAGTCTCTTTTTGTAGCCCATGTGCAGCCCTTCGCGTACGCCAAACATACCATGACATCCCGGATCTTCCATGGACCTTCACTGCTGCTGATGTTTTTGTATGGAGGGGTAAGGAGTACCTGGTTCTCGTAGACTCTTGCAAAGGGTGCTTTGAGATTGATCATTTACGCACTCTTACCACCATTCCACTGTATCTACAATCCAATGGGCTCGCAGAAAGAGCTCTTCGCTCAGTCATGCATCTATTGGAGAAATGCACACAAGACCACAATAACATCTTTTTAGTGCTCTTAAACCTACGAAACACACTATGGGATGGAATACCATCCCCTGCCCAATGGTTATTATCACGTTGCACCAGAACCTATATCACAGTTATTAAACATCAATTAAACCTCAGTTACAGACACAAGTGCAGACAGTGCTTGCCTCTAGACACATGTCTAATAAAAGGAATTATGACCGTACAGTGCAAGCTCTCACCCAGTTGGTTCCAGTGCAAGCTGTTCAAATACAGACCATACGAGGGTATGACAAACCTGCCACCTTTTAAAGGAAGCCAGCCAGCACAACAGTTTTGTTGTTCAGGCAGATGGAACTATGTATGGGCTTAAACATCTCCACCTGTTGAGTCTACCTGAGGAGATTATTACTGTGCCCAGTGTAACAGTGGACGATGAGGACCCTACTCACATCATTTCTCACTCTGGGCTGTCAGAACCTGTCTTCATCAGTCAATAGTGAATTACCATCTGATTCAATCGCACCTGCAGCTATTACTAGCAATGACCAGCCACCCATGATGCACTTGTTTACCACCAAGTTAGGACGTTTATGCAAGCCTAATACCCTACTTCAGGACGACAGTACTGTATGTTACATAAACTCCCCCCACCAAATCTCTCCCTCTTCGTTCTTCTCCGTACACTGTTACCCCTTATACTATATTCTTGATGGGAGGGATGTATATGTGTATCTTGCTAGGACCCTGCAGGTTGGGACTATCTCTGGGGCGATGCATACTGGGAGGGAATTTCCTTTTTGTTAAGTAGTTCAGTTCCTGATGTGAAACTAAACAAGTGTTCTTCAGCACTCCAGAGTCTTTGAGTCTTCCAGATTCACTGCACATCTACACTATTGTATATTTCCTTCTGTCACACACAACAGAGAGGGGCAAGGAAAACTGGCAGACATGAAGTTTGCAAATTGTCTTTAAATGTATTAATTACAGCTACAAATAACTAATAGAATGAATCACTTCAATTAAAGGAATAGATTACAAGCAATTCTTAAATCACGTTAACTGTATAAATGCATAAATGGAGCTTCTTGCTAAATATTCCCTCACTGACTATATAGAGTAAATGTACAGTAACTAGCCATTCACACATGCATATTATGTACCAATAATTCCCAGTAGTTTCTACATAATGTTTCTAAATCATATCTACTTAGAAATGTCTAATCCTATCTACATAGCAGTTTACAATAATATTCACTTAGAAATTCACAACTATACGGTACCTAGTTAATTAAACATGGAGATTCCTATATGCTCTTAATATGATTTTCAATGAAGGGTCTCCTTAAATAAGCAGTCTCTCATGCAAAGTCCAAAATACAATGCACTGTAATAGAACTAATAAAGTAGCTTTACTACTTTCTAACTGGGCTATTTGGGGATTGCTGTGTGCATAGTTGGAGCCCTTACTTGGATGTATACATACAATAAAATCTCTATTCAAATAGTATCATTGCAACACTGTTATATACATGGGGGTAGGGAGGAGCAAGTAGACCTTGAGCTCCATGTGCCGCTGAGGACAGTAGGCGCCGGCTCCCTTTAACAGAGTTGGGAGCTGGGACTCTGGGTAGGAGGAGATGACTAGAAGAGAGGGAAGGGGTGGCCACCACACTGCCTGCCTGTTCCATGTCACTGATTGCAGTGCAGAGAGTCCAGCGCAGTGTGGTGTGTTGTTAGGGAAATGGGGAAGTTTGGTGGGTTGTCAGAAGAAGCTTCCTGGCTGTCAGGCATCTGCATTCAGTGATCTGAAATATGCAGGCAGTGTGGTGGGCACCCCTTCCCTTCCCCTTTCCTTCTACTCACCGAGGACAATCACATAGAAGCTCTGCACCTCCAGGCTAGAACGAGGAGCTGCTCTGCAGCTGCCCTCTTGGTAAGAATTAATGTGTGTATACTATGTGTATGTGTGTGTTTATGTCTGTGTATACTGTGTGTTTATGTGTATATGTCTGTGTTTGTGTGCAAATGGGTGTATATGTCTGTGTGCATATGTGTGTTTATGTGTATACATGTATGTGTGTGTTTATGTGTGTGTACTGTAATTCTTTGTATACAGTGTGTTTGTGTCTGTGTATATGTCTGTGAATATGTGTGTGTTTATGTATATCTGTGTGTATATGACTGTGTATATCTGTGTATATGTGTGTTTATGTATGTCTGTGTATATCTGTGTATATTTGTGTATATATCTTTGTGTGTTTATGTATATTTGCGTGTGTGTGTGTGTGTGTATATATCTGTGTATATGTGTGTGTTTATGCATGTCTGTGCCTAAATATGTATGTATGTATGTATGTATGTATGTATGTATGTATGTGTGTATGTGTGGTGGTGGGTGGGGGTGCCGTGACATGACCCTGCTCCGGGTGTCATGTCTCCATGCTACGCCTCTGGTTATACAGTACATAGCAGGAACAAATTCTATCATATAACGTAGGTCTGGTGACTGCATATTAGACATGGGTTTCTCTCACCAAATAAGTGGAACTTTCAGGCAATGGCTTCCCATCCTGTTCAGGTCAATCTGAGATCACTGGAGTTTTCCTGTCCACTGGGATGTTTGATCTGGCAGTTGCACCACAAGTCTTGACCATCTCTTTAATGCACTTTGTCTCTCTAACTTGTTTCTTATACAATATTATGCTTCCACATTTTCAAGAATATTTATAGCTGGCTAAAATCCTTGCGGAACGAGGAAAGGTTCTTGAATTAAGCTGTCTTTTTCCTGCACCTAAAATTAGGGATTACCACATGGAAATCGACTGATTCCAAGTAACCTACGGATTCAATAGGTTTTTTTCAGTGAATTTTCCTTGCACCTCATAAAGCTGCAAGGTTCATGTCCACCACCAGGGATTCAAGTGCGCTGATTAAATAGGTCCGGCCGTGGCAATTAGCTGAGGGTTAATCCCCTGGCTAATTGATTATGCCTGTTAATGTATCTTTCTATGGCTGAGTGCCTGCTTTATCCATGCTTGCCCATTTCTCCATCTTGGATTCAGTTCTTGTTATTTATCAAACTCCCTCTTTTTTTTTTCTTCCTTTGGGTCTTCTTTTGGGTCTCCAGCTCCAGCCCCTGCTATTTTCCTTTTGTTTAAATTTGTGGGCTCCCCATGGTTCTGCTTCTTTTGCATTTCACACATGCCCCCTTTGCTTTTCACCCAAAGTTCCACCCCCTTTCTGGCCTCATGCCCACAAGGGGGTAGTTTCATCTTCAGTGTCACTTTTTCTGGACAATACTGGCTGCGCTGCCTGACACAAAGAGAGTTTTACCTTGCAACTGCAGGTACTGCACATCTGCCAACCTTTCAAATCCAATTACTGTTCCAGACACCTCTGCATTGTCAGTTTTTTAGGTCCTAGACATTTATGCTGCCAACATCTTCCCATAGGTGCTGCCATGAGGCACTTCTGTTAATAAATTATAAGCTGTTTTCACCAACTATTTTACTGATTGGATATGTGGCATCATGTGAGCTGTCTTTTCAGAGGACTCATGGAGACATACTGCTGTTGATTATCAAATACCCCAAACTCCATCTGCCAAGCTTTCTTCTCCTATTACCAAGACTCCAGACTCAAATCAGGCCATGTCTATTTAAGGCAGGAGTGGTGCACAGAGAAAGCTTAAAGCCTGCTTTGTGCTCCATCCAGTGCCAGAGTTTTGGCTTTCATTCCATTTATCCAGCATCCTGGTTGCTTTGTCTGATTCTGCCTACCTGGTAACGACCTCTGCACTACCATTTATGAGGTTGTGTCTGTGATTGTGACTTTTTCTATACCTGAGCATTCTTTAAGATTCTGCTTCTGTACTATGCTGTATTTTCAAAACCACCTATCCTCCTTCCTAGGTAGTCACAGAAAGTGGATAGATTTATAGAATGCTATGACCTGTGGGCTCTTCACTGCTAAGCCTGGCTCCTTCTTTCATCCAATAAAGTAGTATCATCCCAACTTTAGCAATAAAGAAGTTTAAAGACCGGCACTGCTCATGGTGGAGAAGTTGCACCCCTCCACCAGGCAGCTAAAAATTTGAGCTAAGCAACACATCGGAATGGTGATCATGGACCAGGTCAGTTTGAAAACCCCCAAACACAGAAGATGTGTGTAGCTGCTTTCAAATTGTATTACCTTTACTATGTAATACAGTATGTATAATATGTCTGCTTTTAACTTAATTTTACATTTTCAACTTTGCTTTCATATTATTTAGAATGTAAGCTCTCATGAGCAGGGCCCTTCTCCATCATGTATTTTTCCTTCTATTACATACAGTAGACTATCTACTACACCATGGGGTTCATTCCGAGTTGATCGCTAGCTGCCGTTGATCGCAGCGCAGTGATCAGGCTAAAAATCGGCATTTCTGCACATGCGTATGCACCGCAATGCGCACGTGCGTCGTATGGGTACAAAGCCCATTGTGGTTGTGCACAGGTTCTAGCAAAGTTTTCAGTTGCACTGACGGCCGCAACAAGATTGACAGGAAGGAGGCGTTTCTGTGTGTCAGCTGATCGTTTTGAGGAAATGTTTGAAAAAATGCAGGCGTGTCTGAAAAATCGCAGGAGTGGCTGGGCGTTCGCTGGACGGGTGTATGATGTCAAATCCGGACACGAATAGGCTGAAGTGATCGCAAGCGCTGAGTAGGTTTAGAGCTACTCTGAAACTGCACAAACTGTTTTTGCAGAGCTCGGCTGCACATGCGTTCGCACTTCTGCTAAGCTAAAATGCACTCCCCAGTGGGCGGCGGCATAGTGTTTGCATCGCAGCTAAAACTAGCTTTCGAGCGATCAACTCGGAATGACCCCCCCATACTCCTTACAATGTATTCTACCCCTCAGTTTCGGCCACCCTGTTGCTTATGGTATCTGGTCCATAGGTTTTAAGTCAATATGTCGATAGTCAATAGGTCATTTGGTGTTAACCTAGAAACTGTTGACCTTTTCACTGTTGACCTACAGATGTATCCTCATACATCTAGCCTCAATACACCACGCAGTGGGAGATGCCTGGTGTGAGAGACCTGATAGGTCCCTTGTAATACCAGTATTGTCAGTGTCTTTATTTTTGCTGAAAATGTGTTTTATACACATTGCTATTGGTGGCATATGGTGAACAAGCCCCTGAGAGGGTGAAACGTACGTTCAGCCCAGTTATCACGTCACTAGACGTAATTACCGGCTACCCATCATACACACACGTGGAGCAGGAGCCGGAGACCCGGTACGCGGGGAGACGCTGCCCGCTGCAGCCCCAGCACAGACACTGCCTCACTAGATGTAATTACCGGGCTCCTGCTACATGAACACGTGGAGCCGGAGCCGGAGACCTGGTATACAGGGAGACGCAGCCCGATATTCACTACCAGTCCTCCAATCTGAGCCGCTACACATTGGAACCACACAGAGATGTTCCGAGGTATTTCAGTGTCCTCTCATCGTGCTGCGACTGTGCCTGCAGCCCTGCAATGATAATTCTATCACCAGGGCCCCAGAGCACGAGAGCGCACGAAAGCAGAAACACCCTTTCCTTCCTTCTACCCGTCACCGTCCAGGTTAATACTCTCACCTCTCATTCACTGTGCAACAGTGCGCACATGGGAAGGCAGCAGATGTTACCAGGGGCAACGGAACGGGGCCTTTACTCTTTGTAAACCTATTGACTGTCAATTATTACTGATATATATATGCTATCCACAAATTAGGGTATCTCTGTTTTTTGAGGGCTCGCTTTTGTTTTGGATTATTAGCACTGAAAGACGATTCAGATCTCTTAACGTCACGGCATGAATTAATTCTGTAAAAGTACGGCTGATTTAAAATATATCACAGCCGCTACATTGTTGGCCATATGCCTCTTTGAATTTAAATATATTACAACTGCTACATTGTTGGCCCCATGCTGTTTTGAATGTTGCAAATAATAGGATTTCCCTAAGGGAACGATACTATCTGTTATTATTTTTTGTCTTAAAGTGATGAGGATTTTTTCCAAAGGAAAATTTACTATTTGTTACATTTTGTCTCAATGTGAATATTGACAATCAAGCGGCTCTAATTGTTGGAAGTAGGACAAACGCCATGAGGTTATAGAGCACCCACTTTTTGAAGGTATGATAGGCTGATCCTGTAGGTGAATATTGGGCGATTTATATTATAAACGCTATTTGAACTTTCCTGATTCTCCCTCTCTGCAGCAATTGATTAATGTGGTGATATGAAAAATAACAGCTGCTATGAACAAATGCATATTTATACTATAATTGCAATAGTGACTGTTATACCCAGGAGAGCTGCAAGTTGAGCTTTTCATGGGATGTGTTACCTTTTTCTCCTTCTAGGTTAATTTTTTCCTTACAGGGGTTTATGGAACACCACCATACATGTTTAATCACCAATCCAGAGCCGGCCCTAGCCAATTTGAAGCCCTAGGCAAGATTCCGTCAGGTGCCTCCCCCTCCCAAGGAGATAGTGGACGCGAGGGAGACAGGGAGATAGTGGGTGACAGGGAGATAGTGGGTGACCGGGAGAGGGAGATAGTGGGTGACTGGGGAGGCAGGGGCAACAAGAATACACTGAGTGACAGGCAGAGGGTTAGGACAGAGGGAAAAGGGACTGGACAGAGTAGAAGGGACAAGAGAAAGAGGTGACAGTGGGGACATGACCAGGACAGAGGTGACAGGGCAGGAAAGAGGTGACAGGGACAGGACAGTTATGGCAGAACAAAAGGCAAGGCACGACAGAGGTGGAGGTGATATGGACAGGACTAGAACACAGGTGTCAAGACAAGGACAGATGGGGCAGGAGAGAGGAGTGACAGGAACACAACAGAGTTGACAGGGCAAGGTCAGAGAGGATAGGGACAGTGCAGAGGGGACAGGGAAGAGAAGTGATAGCGCCAAGATAGAAGGGGCAGGGGTATGACAGTGGAGACAGTAAGGACAGTACAGAGGTGATAGGACTGAGGGGACAGTAGAGCACGGTGACAGGGACAGGACAGAAGGGACAGGACCAGGGCAGAGGTGACAAGGCAGTAAAGAGGTGACAGGGACAGTACTGAAGTAACAGGGCCAGGATAAAGGTGACATGAAAAGGGCTAGAACACAGGTGTCAGGACCAGGACTGATGGGGTAGGGACAGGCCAGAGCAGAGGGGAAAGGAAAGAGTTGTGACAGGAACACAACAGAGGTGACAGGGCTAGGTCAGAGAGGATAGGGACAGGACAGAGGGGACAGGAGAGATGAGTGATGGCACGGGGACAGGGACATGACAGTGGGGACTGGAACAGTACAGTGAGGACAGTACAGAGGTGATAGAACAGTGACAGGGCAGAGGTCATAAGACAAGGACAGAGGGGACAGGACAGAACAGAGGGGATGGGAGAATGGGCTGACAGGGACAGGACAGACGGGATAAAACCAGGACAAAGTAGAGATGAGCGCCTGAAATTTTTCGGGTTTTGTGTTTTGGTTTTGGGTTCGGTTCCGCGGCCGTGTTTTGGGTTCGAACGCGTTTTGGCAAAACCTCACCGAATTTTTTTTGTCGGATTCGGGTGTGTTTTGGATTCGGGTGTTTTTTTCAAAAAACACTAAAAAACAGCTTAAATCATAGAATTTGGGGGTCATTTTGATCCCAAAGTATTATTAACCTCAAAAACCATAATTTACACTCATTTTCAGTCTATTCTGAATACCTCACACCTCACAATATTATTTTTAGTCCTAAAATTTGCACCGAGGTCGCTGTGTGAGTAAGATAAGCGACCCTAGTGGCCGACACAAACACCGGGCCCATCTAGGAGTGGCACTGCAGTGTCACGCAGGATGTCCCTTCCAAAAAACCCTCCCCAAACAGCACATGACGCAAAGAAAAAAAGAGGCGCAATGAGGTAGCTGTGTGAGTAAGATTAGCGACCCTAGTGGCCGACACAAACACCGGGCCCATCTAGGAGTGGCACTGCAGTGTCACGCAGGATGGCCCTTCCAAAAAACCCTCCCCAAACAGCACATGACGCAAAGAAAAAAAGAGGCGCAATGAGGTAGCTGTGTGAGTAAGATTAGCGACCCTAGTGGCCGACACAAACACCGGGCCCATCTAGGAGTGGCACTGCAGTGTCACGCAGGATGTCCCTTCCAAAAAACCCTCCCCAAACAGCACATGACGCAAAGAAAAAAAGAGGCGCAATGAGGTAGCTGTATGAGTAAGATTAGCGACCCTAGTGGCCGACACAAACACCGGGCCCATCTAGGAGTGGCACTGCAGTGTCACGCAGGATGTCCCTTCCAAAAAACCCTCCCCAAACAGCACATGACGCAAAGAAAAAAAGAGGCGCAATGAGGTAGCTGACTGTGTGAGTAAGATTAGCGACCCTAGTGGCCGACACAAACACCGGGCCCATCTAGGAGTGGCACTGCAGTGTCACGCAGGATGTCCCTTCCAAAAAACCCTCCCCAATCAGCACATGATGCAAAGAAAAAGAAAAGAAAAAAGAGGTGCAAGATGGAATTGTCCTTGGGCCCTCCCACCCACCCTTATGTTGTATAAACAAAACAGGACATGCACACTTTAACCAACCCATCATTTCAGTGACAGGGTCTGCCACACGACTGTGACTGATATGACGGGTTGGTTTGGACCCCCACCAAAAAAGAAGCAATTAATCTCTCCTTGCACAAACTGGCTCTACAGAGGCAAGATGTCCACCTCATCTTCACCCTCCGATATATCACCGTGTACATCCCCCTCCTCACAGATTATCAATTCGTCCCCACTGGAATCCACCATCTCAGCTCCCTGTGTACTTTCTGGAGGCAATTGCTGCTGGTCAATGTCTCCGCGGAGGAATTGATTATAATTCATTTTAATGAACATCATCTTCTCCACATTTTCTGGATGTAACCTCGTACGCCGATTGCTGACAAGGTGAGCGGCGGCACTAAACACTCTTTCGGAGTACACACTTGTGGGAGGGCAACTTAGGTAGAATAAAGCCAGTTTGTGCAAGGGCCTCCAAATTGCCTCTTTTTCCTGCCAGTATAAGTATGGACTGTGTGACGTGCCTACTTGGATGCGGTCACTCATATAATCCTCCACCATTCTATCAATGTTGAGAGAATCATATGCAGTGACAGTAGACGACATGTCCGTAATCGTTGTCAGGTCCTTCAGTCCGGACCAGATGTCAGCATCAGCAGTCGCTCCAGACTGCCCTGCATCACCGCCAGCGGGTGGGCTCGGAATTCTGAGCCTTTTCCTCGCACCCCCAGTTGCGGGAGAATGTGAAGGAGGAGATGTTGACAGGTCGCGTTCCGCTTGACTTGACAATTTTGTCACCAGCAGGTCTTTCAACCCCAGCAGACCTGTGTCTGCCGGAAAGAGAGATCCAAGGTAGGCTTTAAATCTAGGATCGAGCACGGTGGCCAAAATGTAGTGCTCTGATTTCAACAGATTGACCACCCGTTAATCCTTGTTAAGCGAATTAAGGGCTGCATCCACAAGTCCCACATGCCTAGCGGAATCGCTCCCTTTTAGCTCCTTCTTCAATGCCTCCAGCTTCTTCTGCAAAAGCCTGATGAGGGGAATGACCTGACTCAGGCTGTCAGTGTCTGAACTGACTTCACGTGTGGCAAGTTCAAAGGGCATCAGAACCTTGCACAACGTTGAAATCATTCTCCACTGCACTTGAGACAGGTGCATTCCACCTACTATATCGTGCTCAATTGTATAGGCTTGAATGGCCTTTTGCTGCTCCTCCAACCTCTGAAGCATATAGAGGGTTGAATTCCACCTCGTTACCACTTCTTGCTTCAGATGATGGCAGGGCAGGTTCAGTAGTTTTTGGTGGTGCTCCAGTCTTCTGTACGTGGTGCCTGTACGCCGAAAGTGTCCCGCAATTTTTCTGGCCACCGACAGCATCTCTTGCACGCCCCTGTCGTTTTTTAAAAAATTCTGCACCACCAAATTCAAGGTATGTGCAAAACATGGGACGTGCTGGAATTTGCCCATATTTAATGCACACACAATATTGCTGGCGTTGTCCGATGCCACAAATCCACAGGAGAGTCCAATTGGGGTAAGCCATTCCGCGATGATCTTCCTCAGTTGCCGTAAGAGGTTTTCAGCTGTGTGCGTATTCTGGAAAGCGGTGATACAAAGCGTAGCCTGCCTAGGAAAGAGTTGGCGTTTGCGAGATGCTGCTACTGGTGCCGCCGCTGCTGTTCTTGCGGCGGGAGTCCATACATCTACCCAGTGGGCTGTCACAGTCATATAGTCCTGACCCTGCCCTGCTCCACTTGTCCACATGTCCGTGGTTAAGTGGACATTGGGTACAACTGCATTTTTTAGGACACTGGTGAGTCTTTTTCTGACGTCCGTGTACATTCTCGGTATCGCCTGCCTAGAGAAGTGGAACCTAGATGGTATTTGGTAACGGGGGCACACTGCCTCAATAAATTGTCTAGTTCCCTGTGAACTAACGGCGGATACCGGACGCACGTCTAACACCAACATAGTTGTCAAGGACTCAGTTATCCGCTTTGCAGTAGGATGACTGCTGTGATATTTCATCTTCCTCGCAAAGGACTGTTGAACAGTCAATTGCTTACTGGAAGTAGTACAAGTGGGCTTACGACTTCCCCTCTGGGATGACCATCGACTCCCAGCGGCAACAACAGCAGCGCCAGCAGCAGTAGGCGTTACACGCAAGGATGCATCGGAGGAATCCCAGGCAGGAGAGGACTCGTCAGAATTGCCAGTGACATGGCCTGCAGGACTATTGGCATTCCTGGGGAAGGAGGAAATTGACACTGAGGGAGTTGGTGGGGTGGTTTGCGTGAGCTTGGTTACAAGAGGAAGGGATTTACTGGTCAGTGGACTGCTTCCGCTGTCACCCAAAGTTTTTGAACTTGTCACTGACTTATTATGAATGCGCTGCAGGTGACGTATAAGGGAGGATGTTCCGAGGTGGTTAACGTCCTTACCCCTACTTATTACAGCTTGACAAAGGGAACACACGGCTTGACACCTGTTGTCCGCATTTCTGGTGAAATACCTCCACACCGAAGAGCTGATTTTTTTGGTATTTTCACCTGGCATGTCAACGGCCATATTCCTCCCACGGACAACAGGTGTCTCCCCGGGTGCCTGACTTAAACAAACCACCTCACCATCAGAATCCTCCTGGTCAATTTCCTCCCCAGCGCCAGCAACACCCATATCCTCCTCATCCTGGTGTACTTCAACACTGACATCTTCAATCTGACTATCAGGAACTGGACTGCGGGTGCTCCTTCCAGCACTTGCAGGGGGCGTGCAAATGGTGGAAGGCGCATGCTCTTCACGTCCAGTGTTGGGAAGGTCAGGCATCGCAACCGACACAATTGGACTCTCCTTGTGGATTTGGGATTTCGAAGAATGCACAGTTCTTTGCTGTGCTGCTTTTGCCAGCTTGAGTCTTTTCATTTTTCTAGCGAGAGGCTGAGTGCTTCCATCCTCATGTGAAGCTGAACCACTAGCCATGAACATAGGCCAGGGCCTCAGCCGTTCCTTGCCACTCCGTGTGGTAAATGGCATATTGGCAAGTTTACGCTTCTCCTCCGACAATTTTATTTTAGGTTTTGGAGTCCTTTTTTTACTGATATTTGGTGTTTTGGATTTGACATGCTCTGTACTATGACATTGGGCATCGGCCTTGGCAGACGACGTTGCTGGCATTTCATCGTCTCGGCCATGACTAGTGGCAGCAGCTTCAGCACGAGGTGGAAGTGGATCTTGATCTTTCCCTAATTTTGGAACCTCAACATTTTTGTTCTCCATATTTTAATAGGCACAACTAAAAGGCACCTCAGGTAAACAATGGAGATGGATGGATTGGATACTAGTATACAATTATGGACGGGCTGCCGAGTGCCGACACAGAGGTAGCCACAGCCGTGAACTACCGCACTGTACTGTGTCTGCTGCTAATATAGACTGGTTGATAAAGAGATAGTATACTCGTAACTAGTATGTATGTATAAAGAAAGAAAAAAAACCCACGGTTAGGTGGTATATACAATTATGGACGGGCTGCCGAGTGCCGACACAGAGGTAGCCACAGCCGTGAACTACCGCACTGTACTGTGTCTGCTGCTAATATATAGACTGGTCGATAAAGAGATAGTATACTCGTAACTAGTATGTATGTATAAAGAAAGAAAAAAAAACCATGGTTAGGTGGTATACACAATTATGGACGGGCTGCCGAGTGCCGACACAGAGGTAGCCACAGCCGTGAACTACCGCACTGTACTGTGTCTGCTGCTAATATATAGACTGGTTGATAAAGAGATAGTATACTCGTAACTAGTATGTATGTATAAAGAAAGAAAAAAAAACCACGGTTAGGTTGTATATACAATTATGGACGGGCTGCCGAGTGCCGACACAGAGGTAGCCACAGCCGTGAACTACCGCACTGTACTGTGTCTGCTGCTAATATATAGACTGGTTGATAAAGAGATAGTATACTCGTAACTAGTATGTATGTATAAAGAAAGAAAAAAAAACCACGGTTAGGTGGTATATACAATTATGGACGGGCTGCCGAGTGCCGACACAGAGGTAGCCACAGCCGTGAACTACCGCACTGTACTGTGTCTGCTGCTAATATATAGACTGGTTGATAAAGAGATAGTATACTCGTAACTAGTATGTATGTATAAAGAAAGAAAAAAAAACCACGGTTAGGTGGTATATACAATTATGGACGGGCTGTCGAGTGCCGACACAGAGGTAGCCACAGCCGTGAACTACCGCACTGTACTGTGTCTGCTGCTAATATAGACTGGTTGATAAAGAGATAGTATACTCGTAACTAGTATGTATGTATAAAGAAAGAAAAAAAAACCACGGTTAGGTGGTATATACAATTATGGACGGGCTGCCGAGTGCCGACACAGAGGTAGCCACAGCCGTGAACTACCGCACTGTACTGTGTCTGCTGCTAATATATAGACTGGTTGATAAAGAGATAGTATACTCGTAACTAGTATGTATGTATAAAGAAAGAAAAAAAAACCACGGTTAGGTGGTATATACAATTATGGACGGGCTGCCGAGTGCCGACACAGAGGTAGCCACAGCCGTGAACTACCGCACTGTACTGTGTCTGCTGCTAATATATAGACTGGTTGATAAAGAGATAGTATACTCGTAACTAGTATGTATGTATAAAGAAAGAAGAAAAAAACCACGGTTAGGTGGTATATACAATTATGGACGGGCTGCCGAGTGCCGACACAGAGGTAGCCACAGCCGTGAACTACCGCACTGTACTGTGTCTGCTGCTAATATATAGACTGGTTGATAAAGAGATAGTATACTCGTAACTAGTATGTATGTATAAAGAAAGAAAAAAAAACCACGGTTAGGTGGTATATACAATTATGGACGGGCTGCCGAGTGCCGACACAGAGGTAGCCACAGCCGTGAACTACCGCACTGTACTGTGTCTGCTGCTAATATATAGACTGGTTGATAAAGAGATAGTATACTCGTAACTAGTATGTATGTATAAAGAAAGAAAAAAAAACCACGGTTAGGTGGTATATACAATTATGGACGGGCTGCCGAGTGCCGACACAGAGGTAGCCACAGCCGTGAACTACCGCACTGTACTGTGTCTGCTGCTAATATATAGACTGGTTGATAAAGAGATAGTATACTCGTAACTAGTATGTATGTATAAAGAAAGAAAAAAAAACCACGGTTAGGTGGTATATACAATTATGGACGGGCTGCCGAGTGCCGACACAGAGGTAGCCACAGCCGTGAACTACCGCACTGTACTGTGTCTGCTGCTAATATATAGACTGGTTGATAAAGAGATAGTATACTCGTAACTAGTATGTATGTATAAAGAAAGAAAAAAAAAACCACGGTTAGGTGGTATATACAATTATGGACGGGCTGCCGAGTGCCGACACAGAGGTAGCCACAGCCGTGAACTACCGCACTGTACTGTGTCTGCTGCTAATATATAGACTGGTTGATAAAGAGATAGTATACTCGTAACTAGTATGTATGTATAAAGAAAGAAAAAAAAACCACGGTTAGGTGGTATATACAATTATGGACGGGCTGCCGAGTGCCGACACAGAGGTAGCCACAGCCGTGAACTACCGCACTGTACTGTGTCTGCTGCTAATATAGACTGGTTGATAAAGAGATAGTATACTACTAATATTATATATACTGGTGGTCAGGTCACTGGTCACTAGTCACACTGGCAGTGGCACTCCTGCAGCAAAAGTGTGCACTGTTTAATTTTAATATAATATTATGTACTCCTGGCTCCTGCTATAACCTATAACTGGCACTGCAGTAGTGCTCCCCAGTCTCCCCCACAATTATAAGCTGTGTGAGCTGAGCAGTCAGACAGATATATAATATATATAGATGATGCAGCACACTGGCCTGAGCCTGAGCAGTGCACACAGATATGGTATGTGACTGACTGAGTCACTGTGTGTATCGCTTTTTTCAGGCAGAGAACGGATATATTAAATAAACTGCACTGTGTGTCTGGTGGTCACTCACTATATAATATATTATGTACTCCTGGCTCCTGCTATAACCTATAACTGGCACTGCAGTAGTGCTCCCCAGTCTCCCCCACAATTATAAGCTGTGTGAGCTGAGCAGTCAGACAGATATATATAATATTATTTATATATAGATAATAGATGATGCAGCACACTGGCCTGAGCCTGAGCAGTGCACACAGATATGGTATGTGACTGAGTCACTGTGTGCTGTGTATCGCTTTTTTCAGGCAGAGAACGGATTATAAATAAAACTGGTGGTCACTGGTCACTATCAGCAAAACTCTGCACTGTACTGAGTACTCCTAATGCTCCCCAAAATTAGTAAATCAAGTGTCTCTCTAATCTATTCTAAACGGAGAGGACGCCAGCCACGTCCTCTCCCTATCAATCTCAATGCACGTGTGAAAATGGCGGCGACGCGCGGCTCCTTATATAGAATCCGAGTCTCGCGATAGAATCCGAGCCTCGCGAGAATCCGACAGCGTCATGATGACGTTCGGGCGCGCTCGGGTTAACCGAGCAAGGCGGGAAGATCCGAGTCGCTCGGACCCGTGAAAAAAAACATGAAGTTCTGGCGGGTTCGGATTCAGAGAAACCGAACCCGCTCATCTCTAGGACAAAGGTGACAGGGTAGGAAATAGATGACAGGGGCAGGACAGTGATGGCAGAACAAAAGGCAATGCAGGATAGAGGTGACATGGAAAGGGCTAGAACACAGGTGTCAGGACCAGGACAGATGTGGCAAGGACAGGACCAAACAGAGGGGACAGGAGAGAGGAGTGACAGGAACATAATATGGTGACAGGGCAAGTTCAGAGTGGATAGGGACAGGACATAAGGGACATGAGAGAAGAGTGATAGCGCTGGGACAGAGGGGACAGGAATATGACAGTAGGGACTGGGACAATACAGTGAGGACAGTATAGAGGGGACAGGACAGTGACAAGGCCAATGATGAAGGCGCCGAAACAGCTGTCGACTGGAGGCTGTCTCACAGTGGAATATGATGCGTTATGCTGCTATGCTGATGAGTATTTACATATGAGATATATGCTCATGATTATGTCTACCACTGTGATCTCTGTTCGCTATTTTCGTATTTGGCTGATACTGCACTTGCACTTTAAGTGTTTATAAAAGATTTTTTTGCACAAAGAAGAAAGAAGATGTGATGTGCCTTCTCTTTATATATATATTGCACAAAGAAGAAAGAAGATGAGATGTGCCTTCTCTTTATATATATATATATATATATATTGCACAAAGAAGAAAGAAGATGAGATGTGCCTTCTCTTTATATATATATATATATATATATATTGCACAAAGAAGAAAGAAGATGAGATGTGCCTTCTCTTTATATATATATTGCACAAAGAAGAAAGAAGATGTGATGTGCCTTCTCTTTATATATATATATATATATATATATATATATTGCACAAAGAAGAAAGAAGATGAGATGTGCCTTCTCTTTATATATATATATATATATATATATATACATAATATATGTCAAGATAGTGGCACTGACCCAGTCCCGGTGCTCTCCCCTGCGGCTCACATCTCACCTGGAAGGAAATGTGTCTCCTAATTTTGCCAGAACCCATGCGGTCTTCGTGTCCTGCGTTTTGCACGAGTGTGATCT
Source organism: Pseudophryne corroboree (assembly GCF_028390025.1). Classification (NCBI taxonomy): domain Eukaryota; kingdom Metazoa; phylum Chordata; class Amphibia; order Anura; family Myobatrachidae; genus Pseudophryne; species Pseudophryne corroboree. The sequence goes on along the minus strand of NC_086451.1, from coordinate 320,109,544 downwards.
GGACACTAGTGGTGTGCTGCTGCAGGCAGCTCCAGTTCGGCAGCCTATGGTCGGAATGGTCTCAGCAGGCAGCTCCGGGATGGCAGCCTGTAGTTTGGAGGGTCATCAGGTAGCGTGGCTGTGAGGTGCACAGATGGGATGTGTGGCCGCTCATCTCAGGAGGAGGGGGCGGCCGTGGGCAGAGTCGGGGTTCAGGCAGGTGGACACTGCTGTGGTTGACGGGCAGCTTCCGGCAGCGAGCCAGCGGCTACCCGCATCCGTAGTGTACACACTCTGCACTCGCTCTGGCGCTACAGCAGGCGGCTCTGCTCAGATATGCAAGAGCAGAGCTGGCGCCGAACATCAGGTGCCCCACAGACCACCAGTGGTTGCTGAGCCTGCCCCTAGATGAAGGCAGATGCCCTAGGCAATTGCCTAGTCTGCCTATAGCTAGGGCCGGTTCTGCACCAATCTATATATTCTTTCATAGCTGTGAGAAATTGATTTGTGTGGGACTTTCAACTATGCCCTATACAGGGTAGCGTCTTACCCTTTAATTTGTTATACCGGGTATGATTTGATTCTTTGATAGATATTTTCACCCTAGGAAGTATTATAATAGAGGAATAAGCATTATATATACTCCTCTAAATCACTGAGAAATTTATCTTTTTTTCATTATATGCTGATCAAATAGTTTTCCTTAAGGGTAATTATAAACAATTAATACATATTTTTAATGAATTATTAAAAGTTAAATTTTAACCAATAAATATATAATTTATTAAACGAGTGCCCCCACAAAGAGGTAAACTTCTTTGTCCCAAGCCCCTTTCCCTGGGACAACCTTTTTGTGATTAAATTGTCATAATTTTCCTCTGGGGAGCACCGCCAACAATGTCACCTTTCAAAAAGGAATTTTTTCCACTTAACTAATTCCTTATAGTTGGTTCTTATATATATCTTGAAATTCAATTATACATTGTTTGTGGCAGTGCAGGATGACTACTCTTTTTGTGTATTACAATTACATAGCATTTCATATGTAGATATAGCCACCATTGCACACAGATTATAGGTGTGCTACATATTTTAATCAGCAAAATCTGATTCTGCATCATATTTGCATCACTTTTTTAATAAGACATCTTGAATGGAAACAGTTACATGTAATACGCTCTGCGCAACCAAGTTATGGCATGGCGTGACTAGGAGGGCTGTTTAACATGCAGGCTATATGTAAGTGGACACATCTGTATTATACCATAATCAATTTTCCAGTGTCATGTCTGTTGATGCAGAAATGTTTATATACCAAGTACTACATTGTCTTGTACTGTAAATTACTGTTTCCTTGTTTTTGTATTGTTTTAGCTTAGAAATTTGTGAACTATTACTAAAAACATTGAGACTCACATGCATTGAAGAAAAATAAACATCCTATTTTTTGGAAAAAAACTATCACAAATCACAAGTACAGAGAATAAAAAAAAAAAGTAAGAACAAGGCATCAAGGTTTATTGCAACTAATATTCAGCTAGCAGCCATGAGAATATTGATTGTAGACACTAATAACCGCTCCTTGTGGAGTGAGTGCCCCATAAATAATACATGTAGGTTTTTTCAGTGACCATCAGATGACAAGAATGAACTATTGTCAAACATGGTGCTGTTGCTTAGAAGACATAGGGTGTGGATCATTAGGTCAACAGTAAAAAGGTTATCAGTGTCTAGGTTGACCCCCAAAAGGTTGACATGGACAAGGTCAACATGGACAAAAGGTCTATGAGTCTTCTGATGTTTTTTACTTTGTCCAATTACCGGGAACCCATGTGTATCACATCCCCTAGCCTAGCTTGCTTCAGACAAGGTTATTATGACCAATTGTAGTCCACATAGATTTTGAAGTATAAGAAAGTTGAAAAAAAATACTCATGTCGTCCTTGACTGTCGACCTGTTTATTTCCAACCAAAAGACAGGATACCAAGACATGCAGTACAAATTCCAGGTGCATATTCTGAATGGTATTAGAGTCACTTACAGTGCAGTTGAAAGGGTTGTCTTCTGGAATAGTTGTTGCAGCGCAGCATATGCGTAAAGTGTTAATTTTTTTACAATCTCCTTTTTTCTGACTATTATTTGGTTTCTGGTTTACAACCACACCTGGAGCATTAACAAAGTCATGTAATATTCACTTGTTGCACATAGAAACAGAAATTTATACATCTCCATTTCACATATCATTTCCCATCATAGAATCTTTGACTCCAATATGATTTCAGTCATTATGGTAACTGAGTTTTCCCAAAACTTAAGGAGGTTAATGAAATACACTTGTAACGCCTTCCTTCTTCCAGGTTGATGAAGTTTACAATTAACCGTATCTGTTACCTCATAGGGCCCTTGCCCATTAGCAAAAAGCTTGACCTCTTGTGTGGAAACTATCAACACTTGGACCTAATTCAGAGTTGATCACAGCAGCAAATTTGTTAGCAGTTGGGCAAAACCATGTGCACTGCAGGGGGGGGGGCAGATATAACATGCAGAGAGAGTTAGATTTGGGTGGGGTGTGTCCAAACAGAAATTTAAATTGCAGTGTAAAAATAAAACAGCCAGTATTTACCCTGCACAGAATCAAAATAACCCACCCAAATCTAACTCTCTCTGCATGTTATATCTGCCCACCCTGTGTCACGATCCGGGTATCTGGACGCCATTTCTTACCTATCAGATGCCTCCTAAGGCTGGCTCAGCGCTCCAGGACCGGATCCCATCTGTTATCCTGATGTGCACATTCCCGCATCCTCTCCTGTCTCTCTGGACGCAGTCACAGTAACGCCTTATACATCTGGCATGGCGTCTCCCGCGGCCTCCGCCGCCGTCCCTGAGCTTCTGCATTTAGAGTGGTGATTACGTCAGCCGCGGCCTCCGCTGTGTCCGCGTGGTCGGATGTGCATCTGTCAGCCTGACGTCTCCTGTCTCCGGTGGCCGGCGCCGCCATTACTGTTTTCCAGACCACATGGATTACAATCCAAACTTCCCTCCAAGTGTCTGCATGGGCGCAGCCATCTTGGATTCTGTCAGCTGATCTTTCCTACCAATCCGTTGTCAGTATTATTAATTTGCATAATTGCCTAGCCAATGCCTTCCTTGCTGCAGGTATAAATAGGTTGTGCCTGAGCAAGGAAGGCGTCAGTGCTTTGGTTGTCAAACCTAGTTCCAGTTTGTCTCTCTTCTGTGAATGTCTTCCAGGTTCCAGCTCCTGTCTCCAGACTTCTGCTATAGAGACCCGCACCAGCATTCCATCTGCGGTGTAGCCTGACTCTCCGATCCGTTCTGGACTCACCTGTTTCTAGCTACAACATCACCTGCTTCCAGCTCAGCTTCCAGCAGTGTACAGCTTCTCTTAAAGGGCCGGTGTCCTTTCTGCAGTTTACCACTCTCCACCGGTATTATTATTTCTCCGCTCTCAAATTCTACATTTCATCTACATTGCATCGCTCTCAAGCTTTATTTATTATTTAACTGGTTCCAGCCAGTATCCACTCCGTGCCAACACCTGTCTGGTTCTAACCAGTACCCACAGCAGCATTTTATCTACAGCAGTCCAGCTTTCCCTGGAACACCAGCTGGTACGACCCTGGGCTTTCCTCATTGCTACAGTTGAGCCTGGTAAGAACTTTCCAACTTGCAGATAATAAGAACTGTCTCATACCACCAGAGCTCTGTGGCCCCTGCCACCCTGTAGTACCCAGGAACTGTATTATTATTTCTCTGCTGATTTTTATGTTACTTTTTACTGCTACTGTGATGCATGGAGTTTGTCATAAATAAATATCATTGACTTTTACTCAAGTTGTCGTGGTCACGCCTTCGGGCGGTTTCTCTTCATGTTACTTACATGTCCAGGGGTCTGATACAACCTCCCAGGTTCCGGTACATCTCAGCCCCTACAACTGAGGCTGCCTTCCGTCAGCTCAGGCCCTCAGTTGTGACAGTAAGCACTGACCTAATGAATCCAGCCGGAGACCAGGATCAAGCGGCCAGGCCGATGCAAGAACTGGCAGCCCGACTTGAACATCAGGAGGCTGCACAGGGCCACATCATCCGCTGTCTCCAGGATCTCTCTACTCGGCTGGATGGGATTCAGACAACTCTCCGTGGATCAGACGCATCTGGGGCGTCAACCACAGCGACTCCAACTATAACCCCACCCACCTTACCCGTTTCTGCTCCACGTCTTCATCTTCCAACGCCAGCAAAATTTGACGGATCTCCAAGATTCTGCAGGGGATTTCTCAACCAGTGTGAGATTCAGTTTGAGCTACAACCTGGCAATTTTCCCAGTGACCGTACAAAAATTGCCTACATCATCTCTCTTCTCAGTGGCTCCGCCCTTGACTGGGCATCACCATTATGGGAGAGGTCCGACACCCTGCTATCTTCTTACACTGCATTCGTGTCAACATTCAGGCGCATCTTCGACGAGCCAGGCCGGGTAACTTCAGCTTCGTCTGAGATTCTCCGTTTACGCCAGGGATCACGTACTGTAGGACAATATCTTATACAGTTCCAGATCCTGGCATCTGAACTGGCATGGAACGACGAGGCCCTGTATGCTGCATTCTGGCATGGTTTATCCGAGCGTATTAAAGATGAGTTAGCTACCAGAGACTTACCCTCCAAGTTAGATGAGCTAATCTCACTTTGTACGAAAGTTGACTTACGTTTCAGAGAGAGAGCAATTGAGCGTGGAAGATCATCTGCTCCAAAATCTTCTGCTCCTCCTCCTCGCCAACTGTCACCAACTAAAGATGAACCCATGCAAATTGTCCGTTCCCGTTTAACTCCTGCTGAGCGCCGAAGACGTCTCTCTGAGTCTCTTTGTCTTTACTGTGCAGCTCCGTCTCACACCATCAATGCCTGTCCTGAACGTCCGGGAAAACTCCAAACCCTAGCTCGCCCAGGAGAGGGCCGGCTAGGAGTAATGATCTCCTCTCCATCTCCTCATGATTGTAATCTCCCAGTCTCGCTTCAAGTTGCTCAACGTTATCGGAACGTCATTGCCCTCCTTGATTCCGGAGCAGCTGGGAATTTTATTACTGAAGCCTATGTTAAACGGTGGTCCCTACCCACCGAGAGACTTCCTTCCTCCTTTTCCTTAACTGCCGTGGATGGCAGTAAAATTTTTGATACTGTTATTGCTCTAAGGACTCTACCAGTTCGTCTGAGAGTGGGAGTTCTTCATTCCGAACTTATTTCACTTTTAGTGATTCCAAGAGCCACACATCCTGTGGTCCTGGGCCTTCCATGGCTCCGTCTTCACATTCCTACAATTGATTGGACGACTACGCAAATTCTGGCATGGGGTCCCTCCTGTGCTGAGACATGTTTGTTTAAAGTGTTGCCTGTCTGTTCTTCCTCCCCCAGGTCGTCTGATGTTCCACCTCCTCCATATCAAGATTTCACGGATGTGTTCAGTAAAGCTTCTGCTGATATCCTTCCTCCTCATAGAGAATGGGACTGCCCGATTGATCTCGTTCCAGGGAAGGTTCCACCTCGAGGCCGAACTTATCCGTTGTCTCTGCCTGAGACGCATTCTATGGAGGAATACATTAAAGAGAACCTAGCAAAGGGGTTCATTCGACCTTCTTCTTCTCCAGCCGGCGCAGGCTTCTTTTTTGTAAAAAAGAAAGATGGTGGTCTGCGGCCGTGCATCGACTACAGAGGTTTGAACGACATTACCATCAAGAACCGTTATCCTTTACCCCTGATTACTGAGCTCTTTGACAGAGTTAGCGGAGCTACCATCTTTACAAAGCTGGACTTGAGAGGTGCATACAATCTCATCCGGATCCGTGAGGGTGACGAGTGGAAGACCGCCTTTAACACCCGTGACGGACATTATGAGTACCTCGTCATGCCCTTCGGATTGAGCAATGCTCCAGCTGTCTTCCAGCATTTCGTCAATGAGATCTTCAGAGACATTCTATACCGTCATGTCGTGGTCTATCTAGATGATATCCTCATTTTTGCCAACAATTTAGAGGAACATCGTTTTTGGGTAAAGGAGGTTCTGTCCCGTCTCCGTGTCAATCATCTCTATTGCAAATTAGAGAAATGCGTCTTTGAAGTCAACTCCATTCCGTTTCTAGGGTACATTGTGTCCGGTTCCGGGCTAGAGATGGATCCTGAGAAACTACAAGCAATCCAGAATTGGCCGGTACCCTTAACCCTCAAAGGGGTCCAGAGGTTCTTAGGGTTCGCCAATTATTACCGAAAGTTTATACGAGACTTTTCCACCATTGTGGCGCCTATTACTGCTTTCACCAAGAAGGGTGCTAACCCGTCCAAGTGGTCTGAAGAAGCCATGCAAGCTTTTCATCTTTTAAAACAGAGGTTCATCTCTGCGCCTGTCCTGAAACAGCCTGACATCGACTCTCCTTTCATCTTAGAGGTGGATGCCTCCTCCGTTGGAGTAGGAGCGGTGTTATCTCAGAGGGCTAAAGATGGCCATTTACATCCTTGCAGTTTCTTCTCACGGAAGTTCTCCCCAGCGGAGCGCAACTATGCCATTGGCGACCAGGAGTTGCTAGCCATCAAGCTCACTCTAGAGGAGTGGAGATATCTGTTGGAGGGAGCTTCTCATTCTATCACCATCCTTACAGACCACAAGAACCTTCTATATCTGAAAGGCGCACAATGTCTCAACCCTCGTCAGGCCAGATGGGCACTTTTCTTTTCCAGGTTCGACTTTAAACTCCAGTTCTGTCCGGGCTCTCAGAATCGCAAGGCCGATGCCCTTTCCCGCTCATGGGAGCAAGAAAATGAGTCAGAGTCTTCAGACAAGCATCCTATTATAAATCCGTTGGCATTCTCCACGGTAGGGATGGACTCTACGCCCCCATCAGGGAAAAGTTTTGTGAAGCCGACACTAAGGAAGAAGCTCTTGCATTGGGCCCATGCTTCCCGCTTTGCCGGACATACAGGTATCCAAAAAACCCTGAAGTTTATCTCTAGGTCCTATTGGTGGCCAACTCTGAAAAAGGACGTTTTGGAGTTTATTGCATCTTGCCCAAAGTGTGCTCAACATAAAGTATCCCGCCAGTCGCCTGCGGGGCAACTGGTTCCACTATCTGTTCCCCGTCGACCATGGACCCATTTGTCGATGGATTTTATTACAGATTTGCCCATGTGCAACAAGTTTAATACCATCTGGGTGGTAGTTGTCCGGTTCACCAAGATGGCACACTTCATTCCTCTCACCGGTCTTCCGTCAGCTTCCAAGTTGGCTCAAGTATTCATACAAGAGATCTTTCGACTCCACGGTCTTCCAGAAGAAATTATCTCAGATCGAGGAGTTCAATTCACAGCCAAATTCTGGCGAAGTTTATGTCAAGTCCTCCAAGTCAAGCTAAAGTTTTCCACGGCTTACCATCCTCAGACCAATGGTCAAACTGAGAGGGTGAATCAGGACTTGGAGTCCTTCCTCCGCATCTATGTGTCCTCCTCTCAAGATGACTGGGTTCAATTACTTCCCTGGGCCGAGTTCTGTCATAACAACCAGTATCATTCTTCATCTTCTTCAACACCATTCTTCACCAACTTTGGATTCCACCCTAAAGTCCCTGAGTTCCAACCGCTTCCAGCAACTTCTGTTCCCGCAGTGGATATCACCTTGCATCAGTTTGCCAATATCTGGAAGAGCGTACGATCTGCTCTGCTCAAGGCATCGTTCAGGTACAAGAAGTTTGCGGATAAGAAGCGTCGGGCAGTTCCTGCTCTCAAGGTGGGTGATCGGGTATGGTTATCCACGAAGAATTTGAGGTTAAGAGTTCCCAGTATGAAGTTTGCACCTCGCTACATCGGTCCTTTTAAAATTGATCAAGTCATCAATCCTGTTGCTTACAGACTCCAGTTGCCTCCCTTCTTAAAAATACCCAGGACATTCCATGTTTCCCTGTTGAAACCGCTAATCTTGAATCGGTTTCATTCCTCACTTCCTCCAACTCCGAAAGTCCAAACTCAACGAGGCGTTGAGTATGAAGTAGCCAAGATCCTGGACTCACGTCACCGTTACGGTCAACTTCAGTATCTTATTGACTGGAAGGGTTATGGCCCTGAGGAACGTTCTTGGACCAATGCTTCTGATGTCCATGCTCCTGCCTTGGTCCGGAGATTCCATTCCAAGTTTCCTCAAAAGCCAAAGAAGTGTCCTGGGGCCACTCCTAAAGGGGGGGGTGCTGTCACGATCCGGGTATCTGGACACCATTTCTTACCTATCAGATGCCTCCTAAGGCTGGCTCAGCGCTCCAGGACCGGATCCCATCTGTTATCCTGATGTGCACATTCCCGCATCCTCTCCTGTCTCTCTGGACGCAGTCACAGTAACGCCTTATACATCTGGCATGGCGTCTCCCACGGCCTCCGCCGCCGTCCCTGAGCTTCTGCATTTAGAGTGGCGATTACGTCAGCCGCGGCCTCCGCTGTGTCCGCGTGGTCGGATGTGCATCTGTCAGCCTGACGTCTCCTGTCTCCGGTGGCCGGCGCCGCCATTACTGTTTTCCAGACCACATGGATTACAATCCAAACTTCCCTCCAAGTGTCTGCATGGGCGCAGCCATCTTGGATTCTGTCAGCTGATCTTTCCTACCAATCCGTTGTCAGTATTACTAATTTGCATAATTGCCTAGCCAATGCCTTCCTTGCTGCAGGTATAAATAGGTTGTGCCTGAGCAAGGAAGGCGTCAGTGCTTTGGTTGTCAAACCTAGTTCCAGTTTGTCTCTCTTCTGTGAATGTCTTCCAGGTTCCAGCTCCTGTCTCCAGACTTCTGCTATAGAGACCCGCACCAGCATTCCATCTGCGGTGTAGCCTGACTCTCTGATCCGTTCTGGACTCACCTGTTTCTAGCTACAACATCACCTGCTTCCAGCTCAGCTTCCAGCAGTGTACAGCTTCTCTTAAAGGGCCGGTGTCCTTTCTGCAGTTTACCACTCTCCACCGGTATTATTATTTCTCCACTCTCAAATTCTACATTTCATCTACATTGCATCGCTCTCAAGCTTTATTTATTATTTAACTGGTTCCAGCCAGTATCCACTCCGTGCCAACACCTGTCTGGTTCTAACCAGTAGCCACAGCAGCATTTTATCTACAGCAGTCCAGCTTTCCCTGGAACACCAGCTGGTACGACCCTTGGCTTTCCTCATTGCTACAGTTGAGCCTGGTAAGGACTTTCCAACTTGCAGATAATAAGAACTGTCTCATACCACCAGAGCTCTGTGGCCCCTGCCACCCTGTAGTACCCAGGAACTGTATTATTATTTCTCTGCTGATTTTTATGTTACTTTTTACTGCTACTGTGATGCATGGAGTTTGTCATAAATAAATATCATTGACTTTTACTCAAGTTGTCGTGGTCAAGCCACCGGGCGGTTTCTCTTCATGTTACTTACATGTCCAGGGGTCTGATACAACCTCCCAGGTTCCGGTACATCTCAGCCCCTACAACTGAGGCTGCCTTCCGTCAGCTCAGGCCCTCAGTTGTGACACCCTGCAGTGCACATGGTTTTGCCCAACTGCTAACAGAGTTGCTGCTATGATCAGGTTTGAATTAGGCCCATTTTTTTGCCCAATTGCTAACAAATTTGCTGCTACAATGAACTCTGAATTACCCCCTTTATCTCCTGCTTGAAATTACTTGATTGGCCCTGTACTTTCATACTGTAGTTTTGACATTAGCTCTCTTGGGCTATAGGTGTTGTCGCACAAAGGGGCTATCTTTCCTGACCTCTCGGAAAATTGTGCTACAAAACTGAATCCGATTTGGGTTCTTTGATTACTTGCTACAACCCCTGTAGCAACATAATTTAAAATTACTTTTATCTCTCTTTCTTAAACTCACTGTGGGAGACAAGTGGGATGAGTAGTCGATGGGGAGGAACGTTCAGGTACACAGATCTCCATTCCTCCTTCTAGCTCATCACATTCACCAACAATAAATGTCCTGGAAGAAATACAGTTAAGCAGATACAAAACCTAAGCTATGCTGGTATGTATAAATGAAAGAAATAAAGAACCATCTACATACAGTATATATGTCACAACTGAGGGCTGGTGCTGACTGGAGGAAGCCTCAGTTGTAGGGGCTGAGGTGTAGTTGAACCTGGGAGGTAGTATGGGACTTTTAGACATGCAGTACCCAAGCCCGAAGGCGTGACCACGACAACTGGAATATGATTAACGGGTTTTTATTCAAGCATAGTACAGATGGTACATCGGCAGCAGTATCAGATATGGTAAATGAAAGACAGTACACAGTTCCTGTTAAATACAGCAGTGATGAGGATGCCTCTGGGTGCGGTAATATCAGGGATCAGTCTTGGCAGACCAGGAGATGGAATTTCCTTAACCTGCACCCAACCGTTGAGTAGTGGAATGGAAACAGAAACTGACCAGCAGGTGTTTCACTGGAAGCTGGTTGTATTGGCTTGAGTATGAGAGAGCTGCTGGATAGGCCGGGTGGAACCGGACTGAACGATGAACACAGTAGACTGCTTGATGCACCAATGTAGCTGGAGAATAGCAAGTAGCACTGGTGATACTGGAGATCGCTGGAATTGGAGAGTCGATGGCGGAGCACCGATGATATCTGGTATTCGATGGCAGAGCACCGATGGTATCTGGTATTCGATGGCGGAGCACCGATAGTATCTGGTAACAGAACACCGCTGGAAGCTGGATGCTGGAAGCCGGTGTTAGACACTGCCAGTTGCATAGAGCAATGTTAGAACACTGCAGAGTCAGGCTGCACAGCTGGATGTTAAACTGGTGCAGTTCTCTAGTGGAGTTGAAGACAGGAGCTGGAATACCTGAGGGTAGCAAACAACCACAAAGCAGGGAGACTGGTATCACTGGGTTGACAACCAACGCACTGACACCTAAGCAGCCTTAATGCAGGATAGTTATACCAGCTGGGAAGCAGGTATTGGCTGGGCAATTAAGCAGAGTCCAGAGTGCAGCTGATAGGCTGAAAATTAACATGTGATGTAAACAAACATGGCTGCGCCCATGTTTCAATTTGGAGGGAAAGACTGTTTGTAACTTGCATGTGAGTTTTAACCATGATGCTGCCAGAATCACAATGAAGAGACTTGAGGCAATGGGATGCAGCGTGCTGCACGCAGACAGTGCAGATGGAATCCAGGCTTCGAATGCTGGGACAGTCTCAGGAAGCATTTGGAAGGTAAATACAGATGGGATATTACCCGGATCGTGACAATATAAGTGTGACTGGTCACAGAGGGAGCAGAAACAACTCTGATGACCCTCTTAAATCAGCTGGACTTTATAGTCCCAGTACCTTGGGAATATGGGGAGTCTTATTCAAAGACAACTGAAGCCTCTAGTCCTGAATGACCTAGCAATAGGGCCACATAGAGACAGATGCTGGGAGCCACATCTTAAAAGATATAATTGACATTATGAAATTCATTTGCAATCCTTATCATAATGCTGTCTCTATGGATGGATCATAGATTAAATCTGCTGCTATAACAGCGCCCTCGCCTCGCTCCTTAGACTCATCAAATTTGTGCAGTGCTTGCGCTGCATTAGAATTTGAACACACCTAAATATCAAACCAATAATTATGATGACTCCCAGGATACAAAGGAGGAACTTCCCCACACTCATAATGACATTTTGAGCCCACTCTCCTTAACCTGAGAACCATTTGCATGGGTTCAGCCATGAGACCCAGCCGGTCAGTTCATTACTCACAGTCGCTAAGGTGAGGTTGTGTTTCCTCCTGAACTCCTACTTTAACTGCAAGATCTCGTCCATCTTCTGATCGATGATCTCCGTTGGGTCGTCAGTGCTGTTCATAATATATGTACAGCACTTCACACCATATTGAGTTGCCAGAGTAACACAGTACCCACCTGTCACGGCTATGACATAATTAAGGACCATCCTGTGCTGAATCAGTTTCTTCTTGTAGGCTTGTAACTCCCTTCCTGTGTACCTGAAGGTGTCATCATACATCTCAGTGATATTATCTATCAAGTTCGCTAGCGCATGGATATACCTATAATTTATAGTTCCTCTGGCAGTACGGGTAATGTCTAATGCGAGAAGGAACTGAATCCCGGTGGATTTGTGGATCAAATCAGAGGCTGCGTGCTCTGCCCTAACTAAGAGGTGTCTCTTGATGATGTGTCATAGTGAGTATGAGTATAAGGAGCCTGAGCACTGCAGTGAATGTCTTTAATTTTATCATGGGTTATGGTCATGACCTCTGGTAGTACTCTCCCAATATAACACAATCCCTCTGAGCTTGGGTCAAGCCACTAGTACGCCTTCCTCCCACATATGAAACAGGCATCATCTGGGAGAACATAGGGAACAAAATGTAACATCACCATATTGCAAACTGTCCAAGTAAAGAAACCAATCCCTAGTTCTCCCATCTTCTCAGTACAAGTATCGGGCTGGATGATATGGGCACAATACCCTGACGATACTTTTACAACCCACATGGTCTTGCTTCCACGGGTATACCTATACCGAAAATACCTCCCACTGTTGGCTATTTGGCTTACAAGTTAAGCAGACAATATCCCTTCACAGTGCCTTTGAGCTCCATGACTACCAGAGCGCTTACTGATACCAGCCTTTACTCGAGTGATGTGCTGCTCCTGAGATCCTACAAATTCATACTCACCATCAGAACCCATTCCAGATCCCTGCTCGACCTCTCTGGGACCCTCACCTAAACAAACTGTCCTGATCAAAAACAGAATTACTAGTAGAACCCGAAACGCAGTCTCTTGTGATAGATCCATTTCGTTAGGGGAAAGAAGGAAAATAAGAAGGAGAAAAGAAAGGAAAATGCAGGGGGAGGTGAAAAAAGAAAATGGTGCGACAACCGTTCTAGATCTTGTTGCCCTCTGTGTTTAGGTGCCTTTCAACAGTCCTGCCTCTCAACTTTCCCGGAACAAACACTCTAGTGTCTCTTTGCCTTGCTCTTTGAACACACAGTTCACTTTGAACTCACAGTTACCAAACTACTTTGTCACGAGTTCTCTCCGAGTCAGCGACCTTCTTGCAGTGGGTCGAGTGGACCCAAGTCTCTCTTTATGCGACCTTTAATGCTGTCGTGCTGGTTAACAAGACTTGATATGGTCCTTCCCACCTGTCTATGAGGCAACCTGAGCGTAAGAAATTTCAAATCATCCCATAATCCCCAGGCTCAATGTCATGACAATTACTGTTCGGTAGGTCAGGAATCACCAGCTTTAAATTTCTTTGTTGATTTCTCAGCTGCTGGCTCATCCCAACCAAATATTTCACAGTCACTTCATTATTACATTTCAAATCATCCTGGGGTCTATCACTACATGAGGTTGTCAACCAAAAGAATTTCAAAGGGTGATAAGTTAAATGGAGACCTGGGAGTGGTTCTGATGCTGTACAACACTAGTGGCAAAGCTTATGGCCACAACAATCCAATTTCAGCCATTAATTTGCTCAGCTTGTTCCCACCAGTTTGCACATGATCTGAAAGACTTCACCTGTAAAATGGGTACCCCTATCACTTTCACTTACTCTAGGGATACCATATCTACACACAAATTCCTGCACAATTTTCTTTGCAGTGAACGTAGCAGTATTTGTGGCAGCAGGGAATGCTTCTACCTAATTGGAAAATATATCAATACAAACTAACACATATTTCAAATTCCTACAGGGTGGTAACTGTATGAAGTCAATTTGTATTACCTGAAAAGGTCCATCTGTCGGAGGGATATGGAATGGCTCTGTTGGTATTGTCTTTCCAATATTCTTCCTCAAGCAAGTAAAACATGTCATTACTCTCTTACCTGCATGAGAATAGAATCCTGGCGCACACAAGTAGGCTCTCATCAGCCTGCACATACCCTCTTTGCCTAGATGAGTAAGACCGTGTGCCACCTCAGCTAGACTTGGAAGGTATGCTCTGGGGGGTACTAGCTTACCATGTCCACCTGTCCACAGTCCTGAGGACTCCTGGCCATACCCCTTTGTCCTCCAGACTGCCTTTTCCTGCAGGGAACACAAATTTTGCATTTTAATTTACTATCGTGTGTTATCAGTTGTGTGAAGTAACCGTCTCTGGATGAGAGAAGAGAGAGGAAGAAATAGTAAATAAAAAAAAGAAAATATCAGGTTTGGAAATGTCAGGTTTGGCATTCACCAACAGGCTGTCACACCATCATGCATATCGGTGTCTGTACACAGTCTCCCTTCACTAGTATTCTCATTCTCCACCCTTTGTGCATGACCAGGCACACTGCATTAATACTGGTGTCCTTATGTCCTTATGCTGGTGAGATATACTGGATTTGGGCAGAGCTATGAAGGACCGATTAGGCATGTGGCGTTTGAACTGTGGTCGGGTCCATGTATTGTACCCTCCTGTCGGTGAATGTAAGAAATGAGGAGGAAACTTTGAAGGAAAATCACACAGAGGTTAGTAACAGATAAAGAGGATTTTATAAAATTTGACAACTGGATTGGGCACTATGGGGAAGTGATTCTCTATTCTCTCTACCCCTAAAAAAAAAATTCTATGTGTCATATCTCTACTGGGACTATCACAGCCATCAATCCAGTGTACTGTCCATCCTAAGTTCATAGGGAACCCGGTATCTGTGAGATAATTTTCTCTACCTGTGATGGACATGCATCTAGAACAGTGAAATGCAACATTAGTCTTTGTGGGTATCCAACATATTTTGTGCTTCCTGGGCGGGAGCACGCTATGTGTATACCATATCTAACAAAGCTCCTATTAAATTAATCAGGGGCCATTTCTGCTAGATAAAGAAGCAAAAGTTTAGAGGCCTCCTCTTAACCCCAGCAAGTTCTGTCAAAGGGTAAAGTTGCATTTATTCAGTTCTTTCCATCAACCAAATCTGTGTTTTCTATATGGCTCGTGATTCCTTACTATATGTCTCTTGATCCCGTCTATGTGTTTAATAATGTGGCTTGTGTTCTCTGTCTAGGGGTCTACATTGACGTTGTGTTCTACTACTCCCACAGTCTCTGGCAAAATGCCCTTTCTTTTTACAAATGTCACATATTCTCGGTCTTTTCTTACTACCAGGGTTTTGGGGTTTAGGCTGATGAGGCTTTGCTGCCAGAGCCTGTGGACTTATTGTCATCAGCTTCTCCTCCTGTTGTTTTCTGGCCTAGCAATATTCTTATGATGTTCAATCGCGCACTCTCTAAGACAAGCTACTGTGGCCCCTCCCAATTAGGCAAAAATGTTTGTACCCTGTCCCTTACTGCCTTATTGAGTCCGTCCATTAGCACAGAGACAGCCACCTCCCTGTAATTCAGATGCCATTTCATTTTCCCTTTGTTTTATGGAGAAAATTCTTCTCCACTTAACAGTAATGTGGAAACACAACTCTAGTTGCCTGTTAATTCATTCTATGTTCTCCTGCTTGTTTCCGTCAGTCATAGGACTATCCGACTCTAATCTACAATCAGTGATCAATTTTTGGGTGTCAATATTAGGGGGTAGGCACGCTTTTAAAAGTATCCGCCAATCTTTGTTAGCTGATTCAAGAGCATTACCCAGATCTCTGAAAAACTTCTGACATCTGGCTAAATACTTCCGGGGATCGGGGAATTCTGAAATGATTGACAGCAGCTCAGCTCTGGACCACGGGCAATACATTGCATTACTCCTGGTGAGGATTACTCCCTGACTATCGGTTCCCCCATTAGGAGTTACTATTTCCAAGACAGGATGTAATCTTACCATTCCGTTCCTATTCTGTTTGCTGTAAGGTGTTGCTGTCTCTGTGCAATGACCCATCTCACACTTACTGGTAGCTGTGACCTCACGAGTTCTTTCAGTGGGGAATACTGTTACTGCTCTAACTGGATGGACAGGCCCCACCTGAGTTTCCTGCAATGCGACTGTCTGAATGAGAGCTGCGATTTGGCCGGGTCCTTCATCTTCCTGTGACCTATAACCTTGAAAAGACTTCAAAACAGAATACATCTTGCAAAAATTAGGGTTAATACATTTCTCTTGCATTATACTATCAGTCATAGATATACCATTGACTGTAGCCATCTTTTCCCTCTCGACCTGTGTCGATAATGGTGTGTTTGTGTTCTCATTCCTGTTAGGTTTGGAACCTGCTTTGCAGGTTTGTTCCCTTTGCATTTCCCCCTCTTGCTGCCATCATTTTAAACAATCGTTATGTCTAATCCTTTGTTTTCTGGATTTAAGAAGACATATTTTACTGCTTACATTCTGCAGTACCTCTGGTTCAAAGCTGCCCACCCTAGGGAATGGTACCCTATCTTTGTCAGTCATACGTAACCATTCATTGCAAAAAGCCTCCGTGTGTTAACCATATTTTTCACACATAATAAACTTTGCTGACCCTCTCGGTTGCAATTTTGACCTTCTCGGTCCCACTTCTTCAGCCTGAACCTTAGCTACCAAACGCCCACTGCTTGTGCAATTGGATCCCATCGCGGACTTTTTGGCAATAAATGCAATCCCCAATGCACACCGCAAATAGACGGTGAAAGACACCTAGCACTTTCACTCGCTCCTTCTCCGCTGTGTACCACGACTCACTCCAATAGTGAACACCGCATGCCCAGTGAGGCCCTATTGGTTTCTATTTACTGGAAGTGTTAGGAGTGACTTACGTTTTCCAGCAAATATTCACCGCTGGAGATTTTCCTGAGAGAGACCAGCAAAATCTCCCTATGCACTTTTTATACACAACTCACGCTTGCGTATGCTCTACACAGCGCTAATGATACCACGATTTTACGCAAAAACTCGTAAAAAGGGTACCAAGTTGCGCTATATATTGCACCCACAAACGAGCGGGCCAATCGCACAGCGTATAGGTACTTGTTCCCTATCTGCCGTACAACCACGGGTCAATGTACAAACTGCGACCCTTCACCCGGAGCGTAACAAAAAACCTTTTTACTTCAATACTGCACAATGCACAATTCCCTATTAAGCTCCTCTGCAAATCTCCTCACGATTTGCGTGTTTCAATCTATATTAACGTGAGTCAGCCGCCTAACGCCACCAAGCCTCCACTTACTTGGTGTACCACTCACTCCTACGTTCGCTCACTCAAATACACTTTGTTTTTCTGTACAGAAAATTTTCACTTGTTCTGATTGGCAGCTTTACCCCCAGAGGCAATACAGTTTAAACAAAAGTTTTATACTAATCTGCTTTAGAAACCGGGTAGTGTTGTGCTATTGTAGCATGGCTACTGTCCCACCTTTTAACTAAATGACACTATTGTGTAATTTGTACTTATCGCCCGCACTCTTACGCACTTTGCATAAACACACGACCATGCGTGTCTTTTACGCTGCGTCCGCGGTCCTGTACTTTGTCTGAGGTACGTGTACAAAACTGTGCGTCCTCAATAAAACAAATTCCACAAATCTATAAACGTGAACAATATTAATTACTATTGCCCACTAGACACAACTTTGTTCTGTATAAACTTTTATGCAGACCTGCGTTTGTGTCTTTACACTTTCTTCCTTAAAATACTGTTATTTCAAATTTAACTATATAGCAACAAATGTATCCGATTTCACACAGATCTAAATGAATCTAGCAATCTGAGACTTGTGGCAACAATGTGAGAGGGTATTCAAAGTATGGGTGCCCTTTGTGTACGCTTTTTGGCACCAAAAAAAAAAATTCACAGATTTTTAAATAGCTTTTTTCCTGAGTTTTACGGGTTCTACCAGCACCTCTGCAGACCAGACAGAGCAGACGCCATCTAATCAGCACACAAGTAGGGTTTTCAGCGTATCCATCGACCAAGCAAAGGTTACGTAGGATAACTTTTCGCCCTTTGCTGATACATTAAGTCTGCTATGACCTGCTGTGAGCATGTGAAAACCGGACTATGCCTCCAATGAGGAATGTCTCCCCCTGTACCGTGGTGATACCCCTGATATATGTGACAGTCTCTATGTAAATGCTGGTTTACTTACAGGACTAAAAAGCATATACCTTAAACACATTTGATACACTTTAATATTGAGCCGCTGCAGCAGCGGTACTTAACTTTTAACCTTTATGTAATTCACAAACCTTACGTACACAAAGTCGCACAGTGTATGCACTCTGCGTACGTACGCCTAAACGGCGTAGTGACTACACAGTTTGCGTACACAGGCCTATATGCTGTTAGCACAATGCAGCAGCCCAAGTGGCTGAAAAGACACTCTAATACCTTAGCAGGGAAAGGAAGCATGACATCCATTTGTATTTAATAATGCTGGGTTCCGACACCACAACATATTATTACTGAAAGAGGGTTACAATAACAAAGCAATACAATACAATAGAATAATGGCTACGTCAAAGGTACATACTTGTTTTGTTATTCACCTGCGCTACCCAATCTGGTCCTCAGTCATCTGGATAGATAACCTTTAGAGTCTGTGATAGTGACCTTGCATGCAGCTGGCTCTTTATACAGTAGATCAAAACATAATACAATAGACACTGTGTGCTCTTCTTCCATTGGTTTGGGGGTAGGACATATCCTGTGCAGCGGGGATCATTGGTCAGCTCAAGAAGTGGGTGATGGCTAAGACTTGAGATGTGATTTCTGTTGTTTGCATCTGAGTTCCTGCCCCATGACCAGTTAAACCCATCACATTAATCATACATAAATCTGGTATTATTAATAACTTAATGTGGTAATATATGATAAAATTCTTATTCCCACCAGATTAATGTTTACGTGACTCTGAACAATATGATCCCACACATGATATGATTATCTAATTCCATCCTCAAGATATACATATATCCACATACTTATATATATATATATATTTTTATATATATATATATATATATATATATACACACACATACTCCTGCTATTACAATTTGTTAGGAATTATATATATATATATATATATATATATATATACATCTCCAAGAGTTTAGACTATGAATGATAATACCTCAGATTTCTAAATGTCTGCTTTCTATTTTTGTTAGCTATTGCTAATTGAGTTTCTCCTCAACCTAGGTTCCTGGGTATTGTCTCTTTGTTTGTCTTGTCTTCAGGTAAGACAATGACACTCCAGTACTTATTGCTTTCAATAGAAACTGGGCTACCCTAGTAAACAAAGGTGTTTGCCTTCTTCATAGAATTTCAAAGCTTTGTGTAAATAAGGCCATTGTATTTTAGTCTCTGGGAGTTTAATTTATGTGTAACAAATCTTCATGCTATTTAGAAGAGGAAGCAGACAGTGGGGGATTCATGCAATATATGGATTAGATTTATGATATGTCTTTGTGGCTTTTCCATGCGAGTACAAATTCCACTGTAATTACTCATACCACGCTCTAATGCGCAGGACCGCGGGAGCAACCATACGCAAATTGAGAATATGTGCACGCACAGCCGAATACGTACGCACACGGAGGCCATCTATGTGGTGTTTGTACGTAATGTGTGTGTTGTAATATTTTCTGACTTCGACAAAGTCCAATCCAGTGGTAGTGCCATATAAGTTCAGTGGTGCTGTTCTGTGCTGTACATTATTTACTACAAATAAAGGGGTTATTAATATTTATTCCAAATCATTTTTACAGGGTTTTCCCTGTGTGGTATATACGTATGCTCTCCTGTGCTGCATTTTGTTACATATCTCCAGATAAATAATCTAGAACAAAAATTTGGAGGATAAAATAGGGAAAGATCAAGGACCACTTCCTCCTACTGATGCTGCTGCCACTGCTGTTGATGCAGCTGGGAGTCGATCATCATCCCAGACGGGAAGTCAGAAGACCACTTGTACTTCTTCAACTAAGCAAATGACTGTCCAACAGTCATTTGCGAGAAAGATGAAATATGACAGCAGTCATCCTGTTGCAAAGTGGATTACTGAGGCCTTGACAGCTATGTTTGTGTTAGACGTGCATCCAGTATCTGCAATTAGTGCAGTGGAACTGCAGTGCCAACCTATTTGGGCCATGTGTTTGTGCCGCACACTTATGTCGCTTAGCATAGTCATACAGCTACCTCTTTGCACCTCTTTTACTTCTTTGCATGATGTGCTATTTGGGGAATAGTTTTTGAAAAGTGTCATTCTGTCTGCCACTGCAGTGCCACTCCTAGATGGGCCAGGTTTTGTGTCGCACAGCTGTATTGCTTAGCTTATTCATACAGCTACCTCCTTGCACCTCTTTTACTTATTTGCATGATGTGCTGTTTGGGGACTAGTTCTTTTAAGTGCCATCCTGTCTGCCACTGCAGTGCCACTCCTAGATGGGCCAGGTGTTTGTGCCGCAAACTTGTGTCGCTTAGCTTAGTCATACAGCTACCTCATTGCGCCTCTTTTACTTCTTTGCATAATGTGCTGTTTGGGGACTAGTTTTTTTAAGTGCCATCCTGTCTGCCACTGCAGTGCCACTCCTAGATGGGCCAGGTGTTTGTGCTGCACCACTTGTGTCACTTAGCTTAGTCATACAGCTACCTCATTGCACCTCTTTTACTTCTTTGCATGATGTGCTGTTTGGGGCATAGTTTTTTTAAGTGCCATCCCCTCTGCCACAGCAGTGCCACTCCTAGATGGGCCAGGTGTTTGTGCTACACCACTTGTGTCGCTTAGCTTAGTCATACAGCTACCTCATTGCACCTCTTTTACTTCTTTGCATGATGTGCTGTTTGGGGCCTAGTTTTTTTAAGTGCCATCCTGTCTGCCACTGCAGTGCCACTCCTAAATGGGCCAGGTGTTTGTGCCAAACACTTGTGTCGCTTAGCTTAGTCATAGAATGACCTTGGTGCAACTTTTAGGCCGAAAAAAACAATATTGTGTGGTGTGCGGTGTTCAGAATAGACTGGAAATAAGTGGAAAAGAATGTTATTGAGGTTAATAATACAGTAGAATCAAAATTACCATTTTACTATTTTTATGTTTTTTTCAAAAATCATCCAGATCCAAAACCAAAACAAAAGCCCGAAAGGGTGGTTCTGGCAAAACCTATCCAGATCCAAAACATGAGCGGGGATCCAGATCAAAAATCAAAACACGAAAAGTGCCCGGCGCACAGCTCTACTCATCATAAATAAAGTCCTCATTAGTGATCAGAGGTACTCCTTCCAAAAAATTTGTTTGTGGAAGCCCATACAAACAAACCAAGCACTTGAGCCACAAAAGTGGCACTCCCTGTTGCTTAAGTCCTTGGTTTGATAAACGGTGCATGTCCTTTTTAATATCCAACATATGGGTGTGTGGGACGGCCGAAGGACAATTCCATTTTGCACAGCTTTTCTTTTCTGCTACTGCAGCAATGTTTCATAGATGGCTGCAAACTTCCATGTGTTTGTGCAGCTGCTTTCTCACCTATTAACTTGCCAGCTTGATGTAGCCTATTGCCAATATAGATTAAAACATATTATGAGCTATGAGTTGATCAAAATTGACTGGAAATTAATGTTATTGAGGTTAATAACACCGTAAAAACAAAATTGAGAAAATTATGTGATTTTACCTTTTTTTTTTTTTAATATTTTTTTTTTAAATAGATCCAAAACCACAACCAAATACAAAAACCAAAATCTGATGACGAATTAGACTCCAAAACATGGGGGTCGGTGTACATTGCTAGCACTAACTGTACTCCATCTAACTGAGAACATCCCTTCTTTCTGATGTCTACCTCTATGGTTGCAACTGTCATACGCGCACAGGTCTTCTGCGTGTGCACAGCAATCTCATGCAAGAAATGCTATACAAACTGGCACTGACTCAGCATCAATCTCAAAATAATACATTTGTCCATAAAATCGCAAAACAATATGTAAGGATTACCAATTAAGTAATTTCTCCTTTTGAATGCTTCAAAATAAACAATTCAGCAAAAAGAAACATATTTGGTGTCATATTTCTAAATAACACTAGGACATAAAATTTATCTTAAGACATCAAGGAAGTTTTCTTTTTTATTATCTGCTTCTCAGGTTTCGTGCACTTCACTGATTGCCAATTCCAAGCACCTGGCATAATGAAATTGTATACCATACTGTGTAGATTGATCTTTTTTAACATATTTTTACTTGCTGTTCAAACTGGTAACATAAACAAAATACATTTTAAAGTTTGCATGGCAATTAGCTACAACACGGTATCACCATGTATAAAAGATTCCAAAGAGGAGGCTACTAAAAAATTGACATTATGAAGAGTTTGTTCCAAATTGCCACGTTACATGCTCATTTTCTGCTGAAAAATACTTTAGCAATAAGATGTTATTTCAGTCTTAGTTATTATATGCCTCTGTTCATTCATTTCATATTCATAATGGTTAAAAGAAGCAAGAGAACCGAACAATTGTGCCTTTATATTCTATTAGAAAACACTATTGCAATGCAAATACTGTGTTTTGTACTTGGGAAAATTATTTTCTTCAACACTACAGCAGATGCTCATGTCGCAGGCTGATGTGTGTTCTGATGCTCATCTCAGCTGTACACTCATAAAAGTTTAATACCTGATTACTCGCATCACAAAAATGGAATCAGGAGTCCTTTATTTTGTGTGGACACTCATCATCACTTGACCCTGTGTAGACAGAAATCACTATTCTCTATTCTCAGCCAATGTCAGCTATAAAATACACCCAGCAGAAATATGGTATTACCACATAACAGAAAATAGCTAAACCAACTGAGGAATGAACATGATCTATAACCTTACTGCATTTAAGGATAATAAACAATAATGGATTTAAAATACTGAATATATTGAGAAAAACTGAGTTTATTAGTGATATCTTAGCTTTATCTTGTCTATTCTTTGGTCTGTGTAATCTGTTGCCTCTATAATACTAAAAAAGTAGTGTTGTTTTCAGTGGTACAGATGTGTCCTCATTCACTCAGTGTTTTGGGCCATATGGCTTGAGATGCTTAGCACTTAGGGGGTAATTCAGACATGATTGTAGCAGCAAGTTTGTTAGCAGTTGGGCAAAACCATGTGCACTGCAGGTGTGGCAGATATAACATTTGCAGAGAGAGTTAGATAAGGGTGGGTTATTTTGTTTCTGTGCAGGGTAAATACTGGCTGCTTTCCTTTTACACTACAATTTAGATTTCAGTTTGAACACACCCCACCCAAATCTAACTCTCTCTGCACATGTTATATCTGCCCCCCCTGCAGTGCACATGGGTGGTCATTCCGAGTTGTTCGCTCTGTAATTTTCTTCGAATCGCAGCGATTTTCCGCTACTTGCGCATGCGCAATGTTCGCACTGCGACTGCGCCAAGTAAATTTGCTATGCAGTTAGGAATTTTACTCACGGCATTACAAGGTTTTTTCTTCGTTCTGGTGATCGTAATGTGATTGACAGGAAGTGGGTGTTTCTGGGCGGAAACTGGACGTTTTATGGGTGTGTGTGAAAAAACGCTGCCGTTTCTGGGAAAAACGCGGGAGTGTCTGAAGAAACGGGGGAGTGTCTGAGCGAACGCTGGGAGTGTTTGTGACATCAAACCAGGAACGAAACTGATCGCAGTTGCCGAGTAAGTGTGGAGCTACTCAGAAACTGCTAAGAAGTGTCTATTCACAATTCTGCTAATCTTTCGTTCGCAATTTTACTATGCTAAGATTCACTCCCAGTAGGCGGCGGCTTAGCGTGTGCAAAGCTGCTAAAAGCAGCTTGCGAGCGAACAACTCGGAATGAGGGCCATGGTTTTGCCCAACTGCTAACAAATGTGCTGCTATGATCAGGTCTGAATTACCCCCTAAATGTGGGTACACACTGATAGATATATCTGCAGATCAACTGATCTGCAGATATATCTGTGGACGGATCGGGCAGTGTGCTGTGCATACACACTGCCCAATCTGTCGGGGACTGACGTCATGAACTGGGCAGGCGTGTACACATGCCCGCCCAGTTCAGCTGTCAATCACCGCCGGCCACTGCAGCATGCGTACGGGCGCCTGGCTGTTCGCCCCTTACACACACAGCGATGCACCAATACAGAGCCGGCCCTAGCCAGTTTGATGCCCTAGGCAAAATTTTGTCTGGTGCCCCCTAGCTCCGCCGCTAGTTCTGCATCTGTACCTGCAACGCTCAGGTAGTGGGGCCCACCAGGGGGTTACCCTGTGGGCCAGTTCCACTCTGCACAATGCCCCACAGTAATGACCATAATACATATAATTCCACACAGTAAAGGAACCTTACACATATGCCCCACATTAGTAATGCCCATAATACACATAATGCCACACAGTAATGCACCTTACACATATGCCCCACATTAGTAATGCCCATAATACACATATACTGCCACAGATACTGCCACACTTGCTGGTTATACAAAAAGATCAGTATCAAACATGTAGAAACTGTCCATTCTCTTCACTATTCAGTGTGTTTGCTGGTGTCTGTTACTCCCGTTAACTGCATGCCCTTTACTTTATACTGTGGGAGCTAAATGCTCTGCCCTCCAGTCTGATGTGTCCGAAAGTCACGCTGCACTGATGTTTAGAAATAGCACAACGCAACTTACTGACCACGTTACAGTGCTAGATGGCAGGGGAATTTTACGGTATGGACTGACTAGGAAATAAAGTGTGGGGAGAACACTGCCCATGTTATGTCCCTGCAGACACCTGGGGTTTGCACAGGGATAAGGGACACACACAGGATGGCAGGGTCCCCCTCCCCCATATGCACAAGCAGTATAGGTGATGTCAGGTTTCTGTGAAGCAGTCTTCCAAAATACACATGTGTTATCATAAGAAGCCATCCAGTAATAACCTTATATAGTCAGTAAAAATGTCACAGGTCCAGGAATTGCATTTACTGGGCTTCTGCTGTCTGTCTGAGGTCTCACAAGTCAGGGGCATTTAAGCATGTCGGAGGAAGTTTAAGGCACAGTGTGCATTTTTTTTTTTGACAAATGTAAACAGCAGTGTATACAAGTACTGATTGAATACATTTGGAAAGTAACAGTTAGTTTGCAGACTGTCCCTCTTAGCATGAGATACTGCAGGGACATGCTTGGATGCCCCTAGACATGCTTGAATGCCCTAGGCAAATGCCTAGCCTGCCTATAGCTAAGGCCGGCTCTGCACCAATATATCGGTAGATATATTGGCCGTCAGCTGTGCTGCGGGGCCGACGTGATATGTCTGTGAACAACGGAGATCACAGACATATCGCCTGTACACACTGGCCGACGGACCCGCGATACATCAGCCGTTTAATAGAACGGGCGATATATCTGCCAGTGTGTACCGGCCTCTCTCTGTCACGGGTAGCAATCCTTATACCACTTTCAGACAGAAAAATCTCAAATTCACGTGTTTTTTCCGGTTTTGTGAAGCCAGGAAAATCCCGGGTTACAGTTTCTTAACTCCCTTTCACACAGCACATTTAGCCCGGATTATTCCCGGGTCGACCCCTTTCATACAGAACCAAAGTCAGCCCTGCAATAGACTTGTGTGTCATAAGAAATGGACTGTTTTTATGGCACACAGAGATGAGGTCATGAAAAGTGGGTGGTGACTGCTCACAGCATTGCATTAACCATGGCCGACGAGTTACTGCTGAGTAGCCCAGAGTTCCTGAGTTATTGCTGTTTTTTTGCTGTTTCACACAGCAAATGAGAGCCTGATGAAGCTGCTTGCACTGTGCTACCTGGCACAGTCTTATGCCACGAGGAAAAGGGAGCATATTCTGGCAGAGAGGGCTAATGCTCGATGCCAGTATTTGTGCAGTAGGAGAGCCCTGATTTTGGGCAGAATGACATCTACCCTGAGATTTACCAGCATGACTAATCGATCATTGTGAACCAGAGACCGCAGGCATGGACAAGCTTTCTGGACGACCGTGGAAGCTGATCAGCCAGAGCAGTGGATGGCACACTTTTGGATGTTGCGTGGTACGTTTTACTACCTGCTGGAACTTCTCACTCCAGCACTCACCCGGGGAAGCACCAACTACCGCAAGACCATCAAGCCATGCAGGAGACTGTTGATTGTGTTTTGGTGGTATGCAACCCTTGGGGAATACCGCACCATCTCCTGCTTGTTCGTGTTGGCATATCGACGGTGTGTGTGCTAGTGAGGGAAGTGACCCAGGCATTGCTTGAAACCCTTTACCACCGCTTCATCTCCTTACCAAAAGGTGACCGGCTGGATGATACCATATAAGGTTTCCTACAACATAAATATCCCCAGTGTACTGGAGCCATAGATGGGACCCACATACCCATTATTGCCCCCAGAAACAACCCAGACAATTACTGTAACCAAAAAGGCTGGCACTCCATCATCCTGCAGGCTGTAGTAGACCATAAGTATTGGTAAGTAGTATGTGAGTTATATGCTGGGCCCATGATGTGTATTGTTAAACACAGCTAATAGATATACTGTTCAGTTTCAAAAGATGTCTTCATTGGCTGGCTGGGTCGTGCTCATGACTCCCGGGTTCTTGGCACCTCTGAATTGTTCCAGATTGCAGAGGAGAACCAACATGGCTGTTTGTTCCCTAGAGAGGTAAATATATCTCTTTTGATGGGTTATATTTTTCACAGCAGAATAATAATACAATACAGTAGATTGCAATTATGATATAGGGCCAGCCTCCTACACTGTGCAGCAGGGGTGTTAAACTATAGCAGCTGTGGAACTAAGCCTCCCAGCATGCCCCTGGCACACATTTTCTATTTGGGGGGTGCTGCAACTGTGGCAGGGCATGCTGACATGTGTAGTTCCACAACAGCTGGAGGCACGCAAGTTTGACACCGTTTTGTTTCACCATTGTTAATGCTAATTATTCTATCTATAATAAGAATTAGGAGGTCTCCGTTGTGATGATATTCAGCATATAGAATTTATTATCAAATCGGAACGACACCTGTTATTCTGCGCAGAGAAGCGTGACCCAAGACAGAAATCATCAATGAGCCTGTGCCTTTAGGGCATTCAGGTGTACATATATATAGTACATAATTATACAATAATTCATAACTGATTGATTAATATGGCGTACATATAGATAACATGGGGAACATGGCTTGATTGATGGACAATAACCGGAAGTGCCAAATATGCTCAGATGAGCTAATTGCAATGGGCAATCGTCTCCAGAGGATGGCAGACTGGTTCCATGAATCCTGGATCTCCTATGCACATCAATTGGGCTCCTCATTAGGCCTTGTCATCATAAGGGTCATTCTTGTTCATAATGTTGTTTGTCCAAAGCAAAGGTCATCAGATATTCATTATCATGTCCTCTTTCTCCTGACATAAAACCTCATAAAATGTCATTAGGTTCTGGTTATCTAAATACAAGGCTCTCTACTGATAGATACAAAAGGGTATATGCAATTCTGGCCGAATTGTGTCTTTTTTTCGTCCGTTTTAGGATTCGACTGTACGCGACAGCCGAAACCCTCCACCCAGGACCATGAATTCGACATATTCAATACAAAACGCATTCAACACTCCCCTTGTCGAATAACGGACCAATCGTCGAGTAGTGGGCGTCCTGGATTCGACTTACCGCCGTTTGGAGCCCTTTATAGGGCTTGTTTGCTGCTTGCTCAGCAGCCATTTTGTGAACCTGCAGAGAGGTGTGTGGAGGTGCTGCAGAGCTAGCAAATTGGTTGTTTGCTGTGGTATCGTTTGGACACCCAGCAGGCTTTAATCCAGGACGGACAGGAGGATACCTGTTTATCCCAGAGGAGAGTCGTTTTTGGAGCGATTTCTACATTTGTAGGTAAGTACCACATGTGGTCTGGCGTTGCATGTATGTGTTTGTGTAGTGTGGGGGTGCCATGAGGTGTACATGTGGTGTTGCTTTGGGGTGTTTGGGGTATGTATATGTGTGCAGGTATGTGTATATAGCTCCAGCTTGTATTGCTGCATGTTTTTTTTTGGAGTTTTCTGTTTGGGGGTAGTTTTTCACGTTTTTTTTTCTCCATAAAATGTTTTTTGGGTCATGCTTTTGCATTGGTGTACCTACAGCCAGTGCAGGGATGCTTTTTGGCTTGTTTGGGGTGATTTTAGACCGTGTCGGTATCTGCCATGTGGCCGACATGTGTCGTTGTTTGTTCCCAAAACATGTTTTTTTGCTCCTATTTTAGCACTGGTGCATCCCTGCACATGCTGGAGGTACTTTTTGGCTTCTTTGGGCTGACATTCACCATGTCTGTATCTGCCATGTGGCCGACGTGCTGTTGTTTGTTTCCAAAACATGTTTTTTTGCTCCTTTTTTTTAACACTGGTTGACCTCCAGCATATGCAGGGATGCTTGTACGGGGGTTTTGGCTTGTTTGGCTGAGGTTTTTTTCAATTTTTCAATTTTTGCTGTTGTGTTTGGTCCTGCTTGAGCACTGGGGTCCCAGCAGCATGACGTGTGGTTGCATGTAATTATGTAATGTGTGTTTAAATTTGTAAAAATATTTTTTTTTATTTTTACAACAGAGATGTCTAAGGACAAGCGGCCCCGATCCCCCCCTTCCCCCCACCCCTCAGAAGAATTTTCCCTGCACAGCAATGAGGCGTGGGAGCCGACCCAGGAGGAGGATACGACCGAACAGGCATCCAGTGACCAGCCGCGGTCGTCAAGAGACCAAAGACAGAAGCAAAAGAAAAAGAAAAGGCCTATAAAGGTAAATACTGAGAACACCTGCAGACACAATAGCATCCAACTTGACACACACTAGTTTGCGCACTGCCATGCACACCTACAGGTATCTGTGCGCACTGCCAGGGATACTGACACACTCACAGGTACATACCGATCTTATTAAATGCATTTTTTTTTATCCCTAAAGGCAAGAAGCCATCCAGAGGAGCAGTCGGAGGAAAAAGCCTCTGGTGAAGATGCAGGACAGAAGAAGCCGCGTGGACCCAGATACACTGAGGCGGAAAACTGTGCCCTAGTGGATGGCGTCGACAGGTCCTACGACGTTCTGTATGGACCAAGGGCACAGACCACAGCAGCTAAGACCAAGCGAAACATCTGGGATGCCATCGCGAGACAAGTCACTGCAGTATCTGGAAACCGCTGGAGCACCAGAAACTGCATGAAGCGGTACAGTTATTGCCGCAGACAGACCAAGAAGAAGATGGGGATTCAGTGCCAACATGAGACAGCTACGGGAGGTGGTCCGGCTCTCAATCTGAAGTGGCTAACCTGGGAGAACGTTATTAAAAGGCGCATGAACCCTGTCATGGTCCAAGGAGTTCGCAAAGGTGTGGACTCTAGCCATCCTGCTGGCTTTCCCGAGGAGGAAGAACCGCCCAGAAGACGGAAGACGGCGGGAGACAAGTAGTCCAAAAGGAGACCTGATGGTAAGAATGAGCTGCACTAATCTTTTTTTTTATTTGCTAATGTGTTTTGTTCTTTTTCCCCAGACACGCCTGCCCAGAGGACATCACCTGCGCGCAGGACATCGCAAGCGTGCGGACCATCACCTGCGCAGCAGGCATCGGCAGCAGCGTGCGGACCATCACTTGCGCAGCAAGCATCAGCAGCGCACAGATCATCACCTGCATGCCACACATCGTCAGTGCGCAGAAAGTCACCTGCGCGCCAGACATCGTCAGCGTGCAGACCATCACCTGCGCGCCAGACACCGTCGGCGACCACACCACCAGCTGGGCGCCAAACTACATTTCCTGCACGCAGGCCATCACCAGCTCGTCATCTCTCCAGGAGCACTGGGACTGTGACCGAAGAGCCTCAATAAGACACTACCCTTGTGGACCCATCACCCGAACTGTTTGAGTCAACAGGGTTAACGGACGAGACTTTTCTTGGGTTTGAAGACAGCCGTGCAGACGTATCCAGCCATACCCTTGAAAAGTCTCCAGAATTGAGGACAAGTGAAGCTGCTGGAGCAGCGGCACCACCGGATGGAGAAGGTTTTTTTTTGTTTTTTTTGTGGGGGTGGGGGGGGGGGGGGGCATTTTTGTTTAGTTTATTAACTTTATTTTTTTTTCTTTTGCAAACAGAGGTGCCACGGACCAGCAGCGGACTTACGTCTGAGATTGGTTCTTTCTTCAGGCCGGATCTCCTACAGGATTCGTCGGACGACGAGGTGGAAGTGCAGCAGCCCGCTGTTTCTACATCCCTGTGTGTGTAATTATCAAATTGTGAGCCTTCAAACAAATGTATGAATGTGTATACTAATTTCTAATTTTCTTTTCAGCTGCACAAATGCAATTGGTGGCAGACGTACAGGAAGGGCAGGATCCCTCAAATGTTCAGAGGGTACACACCATGGCAGCAGAGATGACTGCCCGCCAGGATACCTACACGAATGTCGTTGAAACCAGACTGGACGCCATTGAGAAGATAATGGAGAAGATGGCAAACGGTCTGGTTGAAATGCAAAAGGCTCATGCCGACAGCACGGCAGAAATGCAAAAGACCAGACGAGAAGATCACAGGGAGACTATGGACATCCTTCACGTTCTGGCCACATCCATCAACCGGCTGGTGGAGAACACATCATGCCTGGCACACAGCGTTGACAACATGTCGGAGAGCCAACGACTTTCGGCACCCAGCAACCAGATCATCGCAACCACACTGCAGATGATGTACGATAAGCTCCCAGAGCCAGCTCATCAACACGCTGGTGAACCACCACATCCGCCATCACAAGCCACACAGACGCCTCCTTCCCTTCCTCCACCACCATCCTGGTATGGACGGTCACAGCTGTACCAAGGATATACAGGGATGTACCACACCCACCAGATGCCTCCACCACCAACACCGGCCGCATCATCTACACCCGCACGGCCACCGAGGCCAAGTCAACGCACTCCACAGCCGCCCAGGGCATCGACGCCCCATCAGGAGGAAGAAGAGGATCCGGACGGACAACCACCATAAGCCCGGTCGTATTGTTTTATTATTTACTCTTATGTTTCATGTTTCCCTTTCTCCCCCTCCCTTTAGTTTGTTTTTTTTCTTAATGTTTTATGTTTGTGTTGGGCTCCCCCACTCTCGACCGGATACTACCAAGGAGCTTTATGTCTAGGCATACATGCGCTGGCATGTATGCGGGCGCGCGTGGTAACTGATGAAAGCTCCTTGTGGCTACATGTATGATGGGCCAAAGAGCTATTATGATACCACTTTTTTTTTTTTTTAAAACAAACTCCTTTTTGTATTGGTGTAAAATAGGCTTTCACTGTTGTGTGAATTTACTATTCACTAGTGTTTATTATTGGCTTCTTCATAGGATTGGGTGGAAAATTGAAGTGGACGGCGTAGTTCGTGTTGTGCTTACCAAGGTGAGTAAAGCCATGTTTCAATGTATATATTCAAGAAACTTTGGACCGCCTGCCCTTGGGGAACAACACAGTCCAGCAATGGGTCATGCTGGGCTGTGTGGTTCCACAAGTGCAGGCGTGACAAAGTGCTGACCCTTGACACCACTCTGCCACTTTGGACCGCTTGCACTTGGGGAACAACACAGTCCAGCAATGGGTCATGCTGGGCTGTGTGGTTCCACAAGTGCAGGCGTGACAAAGTGCTGACCACTGACACCACTCTGCCACTTTGGACCGCCTGCACTTGGGGAACAACAATGGGTCATGCTGGGCTGTGTGGTTCCACAAGTGCAGGCGTGACAAAGTGCTGACCACTGACACCACTCTGCCACTTTGGACCGCCAGCACTTGGGGAACAACACAGTCCAGCAATGGGTCATGCTGCACTGTGTGGTTCCACAAATGTTCTTGGGAAAGGAATGAACATGACATCATTAGTGTCTTTACTTAATATGGAATTTCTTTTTTTTTTTACAGATCTCTACACAAGAAAATAATGTAAAGAAGAACACACACTACTTTTTTGTTTTTATTACATTTTTTTTTAATAAAAAAAAATACAATTTTAATTCTTCAATAAATTTTTAAAATGAGAAGTTTTGTGTGGTTTTTCTTTAAATTATTAGTTAATAAAATGTAAAATAGGGCATTTCAGAGATGCAGTGGTATTGTGGTAGGTTGCCCATGGTACAGCAGGGGAACTGTCTTGTCCCTTGACATCCACGCTGGTTCCTGCACCTTGGGAAGGATACTCCACAAGACCTGTGGAAGAGAATAGTATGGTGTCATCCAAAGACAAGGTACAAGCAACACTTGAACACAAGCAGGGTACATTGGCCTTTGTCCCAAATGCAACCCTCCGGCACTTGAGAAACTACACATCTAAGCATGCCTTGACACAGCGTAAGCATTGCTGTGTCAGGGCATGATTGGATATGCAGTTTTGCAAATGCCGGAGGGCCGCAGTTGGGACATGCCCGGGTTACTTGGACAAGAGGGAGTTTTGGGCAATAAATCTCACCTGAGGGGGGGGGGGTGTCTGCAACATGGCGGAGGTTCAGGTCCACATCACAAGTAGATCGCCCATGGTATAGCAGGGGAACTGTCCGGTCCCTTCAAATCCAGGCTGGTTCCTGCAAATCGGGAAGGATACTCCACAAGACCTGCAGTAGAGAATAAGGAGGTAATTTGAGAGTGTTTCCTCGACCCTGGGAAAGAACAAAAGGTCCCAGCAACACTGCGCATATACACAGGTTACTCAGACAAGATGGAGTTTTGGCCAATACATCTCACCTGAAAGAGTGACTCTAACATGGCGGTTGTTCAGGTCCACATCACAAGTAGGACATCCATGGTGGAGTGGGGTAACCTGGTCCAATACTGGAGTGGTTTTGCAGAAGTGTATCCTGGGTAAAACTGTTGAAGCATGGGTACATTCCCCTCAGCAGAGTGAAGAAAAAAATATTCTTTTTAAAAATCTATTAAAAAATACTTGAGTCAAAAATAGACAATCCAAGTACATAATCCCTTCTAATAAAAATAGATATGCTATTAGCAATAAAAAAAACACAAAAAAAAACAACATGTTTTTTAAATTTTTTATTAGATTCCGCCAGCAAAGTGAGGCGGAATGAAATTGATGAAATTACAGTCGAAAAGCACTGTTGTCGAATCGACAAACTTCAATTGAATATACTTTTGTCGATAAGCCGCATTTTGACCATTGCAGACATGTTGAATTTTGAAAATGTCGATTTGCAAAAAGTCGAATCTGAAACGGCAGGTATTTTGACGAAAAGTGCTGTATTGCATTGTCGAATCCAATTCGACATTTTTCTTTGTTGAAAATTCCCCGTTTTTCGACGTTCGCGGCAATTCGACCGCAATTGCATATACCCCTAACTCTCTTAGTCAGATGATAGATCAAAGGTTGACAGAAAACCTCTCTTCAGGAGAATTAACTCTATTATGGAAATTAAGATACTAGTTACAGATGCTAAAAGCTATAAGTTTAAAAGCACAATTTCTGAGGCAATACAGATGAAAATTTGATTTTCCTTCATCACCATGTACTATGGGAAAGGTTTGCAGTGAGGATCCTCACCGCTGTGAGCCTGAAGGTGGGTAAGTATGGATAGAGGGTAGGGTAAGGCTGCGTAAAGGGAGGGTTAGGCAGTAAGGGAGGGGTGGGAGGGTTTAGGATACTTATCTCACCCATGTCAGGATTAGATTGTTGAATTCCTAATTATTCCCTG
This sequence comes from Pseudophryne corroboree, assembly GCF_028390025.1. NCBI lineage: Eukaryota > Metazoa > Chordata > Amphibia > Anura > Myobatrachidae > Pseudophryne > Pseudophryne corroboree. Next base: position 320,075,916 of record NC_086451.1, on the reverse strand, counting down.
TACTTTCCAGAACATTATGTATGCCACCTATACTATATATTAATTTTTTTCCCATTACAGAAATCAAAGTTTGTTGATGGGGTAGATATCCTGGTGCACCTTATTGGAGATGTGGCATACCCTTTGAGGTGTTGGGTCATCAAGGGCTTCACACAGCATCTCCCACTCTCTCTGGAACAGGTGAATTTCACCCACACTCTCAGCTCGGTCAGGATGGTGGTGGAGAATGCCTTTGGGAGACTGAAGGAACCCTGGCGGTGTCTACTAAAGCACAATGACATTGCCCTCACCCTGGTGCTGGATGTGGTTGCTGCTTGCTGTATCCTCCACAACTTTTGCGAGATACAGAAGGAACACTTTTTACCGGAGTGGAATGTTAAGGACTCTGAACTGTGCAATACTCCGGTAGAAGCAGCAGAAGCAGCCTACGAGGGGGAGACAAGTAGTGGCAGTGCAGAGGAAATCCGCAACCCCATCACTGCTAACTTAACTACTATGACAGAAGGGATTTATTATGACACAGTAGAGGACAAGAGATATGTTGCAAAAAAGTTTTGTTTTTATTGTTGTGACAAAGTTTTGGTTTTAATGTTTATGAAAAAGTTATGTACATGTTACCTCACATGTATCATTTTAAATAAAACATCTTTACAGTTTAAACTGCTTCTTAAATTTTTTAATATAAATAGGCCATAATGTGTGTAGACATTGCACAAATAAATAGAAGGCATAATGGAGGTCATTCCGAGTTGATCGCTCGCTATCAGTTTTTAGCAGCCGTGCAAACGTTATGCTATGCACTGTACCATCAGGACTGGTTTGCTTAGCGGCATGTGGACTACTATGCGCAGTCCGTGTGAAAAATTATTCCCTGTGCCATCTAGATAACTATGTACTATGCCATAGTGATTAGTAGAGATGAGCGGGTTCGGTTCTCCGAGATACGAACCCCCCCAAACTTCACCTATTTTACACGGTTCCGAGGCAGCCTGGGATCTTCCCGCCTTGCTTGGTTAACCCGAAAGCGCCCGAACGTCATCATCCCTCTGTCGGATTCTCATGAGATTCGTATTCTATATAAAGAGCCGTGCGTTGCCGCCATTTTCACTCGTGCATTGGAGATTGAACGGAGAGGACATGGCTGCGTTCTCTCCCTGAAAAGCTCCGTATCTGTGCTCAGTGTGCTGCAAATATTTGTGCTCAGTGTGCTGCAAATATCTGTGCTCAGTGTGCTGAAAATATCTACGTTCTCTGCCTGAAAATGCTCCATATCTGTGCTCATTGTGCTGCAAATATCTGTGCTCAGTGTGCTGCAGTTTGGTGACCAGCAGTATACATATAGTACAGTACAGTAGGCCATTGCTGTATCTTGCAGCTCTGTGTCAAGTATACTATCTCTGTGCTGCATTATTGTGAGCAGTATATAGTAGGACAGTGCAGCATTTTGGTGACCAGCAGTATACATATAGTACAGTACAGTAGGCCATTGCTGTATCTTGCAGCTCTGTGTCAAGTATACTATCTCTGTGCTGCATTATTGTGAGCAGTATATAGTATGACAGTGCAGCATTTTGGTGACCAGCAGTATACATATAGTACAGTACAGTAGGCCATTGCTGTATCTTGCAGCTCTGTGTCACTTCTAGTATCCATATCTGTGCTCCATTGTGGTGACCACCAGTATATAGTAGTACAATACAGTAGTCCATTGCTGTATCTTGCAGCTCCATGTCAGACTCGGTTCTATTCTCCTGATCAGTGCTCAATATCTGCTGCATTGTTGTGACCAGTATATAGTAGTAGAGATGAGCGCCTGAAATTTTTCGGGTTTTGTGTTTTGGTTTTGGGTTCGGTTCCGCGGCCGTGTTTTGGGTTCGAACGCGTTTTGGCAAAACCTCACCGAATTTTTTTTGTCGGATTCGGGTGTGTTTTGGATTCGGGTGTTTTTTTCAAAAAACACTAAAAAACAGCTTAAATCATAGAATTTGGGGGTCATTTTGATCCCAAAGTATTATTAACCTCAAAAACCATAATTTACACTCATTTTCAGTCTATTCTGAATACCTCACACCTCACAATATTATTTTTAGTCCTAAAATTTGCACCGAGGTCGCTGTGTGAGTAAGATAAGCGACCCTAGTGGCCGACACAAACACCGGGCCCATCTAGGAGTGGCACTGCAGTGTCACGCAGGATGTCCCTTCCAAAAAACCCTCCCCAAACAGCACATGACGCAAAGAAAAAAAGAGGCGCAATGAGGTAGCTGTGTGAGTAAGATTAGCGACCCTAGTGGCCGACACAAACACCGGGCCCATCTAGGAGTGGCACTGCAGTGTCACGCAGGATGTCCCTTCCAAAAAACCCTCCCCAAACAGCACATGACGCAAAGAAAAAAAGAGGCGCAATGAGGTAGCTGTGTGAGTAAGATTAGCGACCCTAGTGGCCGACACAAACACCGGGCCCATCTAGGAGTGGCACTGCAGTGTCACGCAGGATGGCCCTTCCAAAAAACCCTCCCCAAACAGCACATGATGCAAAGAAAAAAAGAGGCGCAATGAGGTAGCTGTGTGAGTAAGATTAGCGACCCTAGTGGCCGACACAAACACCGGGCCCATCTAGGAGTGGCACTGCAGTGTCACGCAGGATGTCCCTTCCAAAAAACCCTCCCCAAACAGCACATGACGCAAAGAAAAAAAGAGGCGCAATGAGGTAGCTGACTGTGTGAGTAAGATTAGCGACCCTAGTTGCCGACACAAACACCGGGCCCATTTAGGAGTGGCACTGCAGTGTCACGCAGGATGTCCCTTCCAAAAAACCCTCCCCAATCAGCACATGATGCAAAGAAAAAGAAAAGAAAAAAGAGGTGCAAGATGGAATTGTCCTTGGGCCCTCCCACCCACCCTTATGTTGTATAAACAAAACAGGACATGCACACTTTAACCAACCCATCATTTCAGTGACAGGGTCTGCCACACGACTGTGACTGATATGACGGGTTGGTTTGGACCCCCCCCAAAAAAGAAGCAATTAATCTCTCCTTGCACAAACTGGCTCTACAGAGGCAAGATGTCCACCTCATCATCACCCTCCGATATATCACCGTGTACATCCCCCTCCTCACAGATTATCAATTCGTCCCCACTGGAATCCACCATCTCAGCTCCCTGTGTACTTTGTGGAGGCAATTGCTGCTGGTCAATGTCTCCGCGGAGGAATTGATTATAATTCATTTTAATGAACATCATCTTCTCCACATTTTCTGGATGTAACCTCGTACACCGATTGCTGACAAGGTGAGCGGCGGCACTAAACACTCTTTCGGAGTACACACTTGTGGGAGGGCAACTTAGGTAGAATAAAGCCAGTTTGTGCAAGGGCCTCCAAATTGCCTCTTTTTCCTGCCAGTATAAGTACGGACTGTGTGACGTGCCTACTTGGATGCGGTCACTCATATAATCCTCCACCATTCTATCAATGTTGAGAGAATCATATGCAGTGACAGTAGACGACATGTCCGTAATCGTTGTCAGGTCCTTCAGTCCGGACCAGATGTCAGCATCAGCAGTCGCTCCAGACTGCCCTGCATCACCGCCAGCGGGTGGGCTCGGAATTCTGAGCCTTTTCCTCGCACCCCCAGTTGCGGGAGAATGTGAAGGAGGAGATGTTGACAGGTCGCGTTCCGCTTGACTTGACAATTTTGTCACCAGCAGGTCTTTCAACCCCAGCAGACTTGTGTCTGCCGGAAAGAGAGATCCAAGGTAGGCTTTAAATCTAGGATCGAGCACGGTGGCCAAAATGTAGTGCTCTGATTTCAACAGATTGACCACCCGTGAATCCTTGTTAAGCGAATTAAGGGCTCCATCCACAAGTCCCACATGCCTAGCGGAATCGCTCCGTGTTAGCTCCTCCTTCAATGTCTCCAGCTTCTTCTGCAAAAGCCTGATGAGGGGAATGACCTGACTCAGGCTGGCAGTGTCTGAACTGACTTCACGTGTGGCAAGTTCAAAGGGCATCAGAACCTTGCACAACGTTGAAATCATTCTCCACTGCGCCTGAGACAGGTGCATTCCACCTACTATATCGTGCTCAATTGTATAGGCTTGAATGGCCTTTTGCTGCTCCTCCAACCTCTGAAGCATATAGAGGGTTGAATTCCACCTCGTTACCACTTCTTGCTTCAGATGATGGCAGGGCAGGTTCAGTAGTTTTTGGTGGTGCTCCAGTCTTCTGTACGTGGTGCCTGTACGCCGAAAGTGTCCCGCAATTCTTCTGGCCACCGACAGCATCTCTTGCACGCCCCTGTCGTTTTTTAAAAAATTCTGCACCACCAAATTCAAGGTATGTGCAAAACATGGGACGTGCTGGAATTTGCCCATATTTAATGCACACACAATATTGCTGGCGTTGTCCGATGCCACAAATCCACAGGAGAGTCCAATTGGGGTAAGCCATTCCGCGATGATCTTCCTCAGTTGCCGTAAGAGGTTTTCAGCTGTGTGCGTATTCTGGAAAGCGGTGATACAAAGCGTAGCCTGCCTAGGAAAGAGTTGGCGTTTGCGAGATGCTGCTACTGGTGCCGCCGCTGCTGTTCTTGCGGCGGGAGTCCATACATCTACCCAGTGGGCTGTCACAGTCATATAGTCCTGACCCTGCCCTGCTCCACTTGTCCACATGTCCGTGGTTAAGTGGACATTGGGTACAACTGCATTTTTTAGGACACTGGTGAGTCTTTTTCTGACGTCCGTGTACATTCTCGGTATCGCCTGCCTAGAGAAGTGGAACCTAGATGGTATTTGGTAACGGGGGCACACTGCCTCAATAAATTGTCTAGTTCCCTGTGAACTAACGGCGGATACCGGACGCACGTCTAACACCAACATAGTTGTCAAGGCCTCAGTTATCCGCTTTGCAGCAGGATGACTGCTGTGATATTTCATCTTCCTCGCAAAGGACTGTTGAACAGTCAATTGCTTACTGGAAGTAGTACAAGTGGGCTTACGACTTCCCCTCTGGGATGACCATCGACTCCCAGCAGCAACAACAGCAGCGCCAGCAGCAGTAGGCGTTACACGCAAGGATGCATCGGAGGAATCCCAGGCAGGAGAGGAATCGTCAGAATTGCCAGTGACATGGCCTGCAGGACTATTGGCATTCCTGGGGAAGGAGGAAATTGACACTGAGGGAGTTGGTGGGGTGGTTTGCGTGAGCTTGGTTACAAGAGGAAGGGATTTACTGGTCAGTGGACTGCTTCCGCTGTCACCCAAAGTTTTTGAACTTGTCACTGACTTATTATGAATGCGCTGCAGGTGACGTATAAGGGAGGATGTTCCGAGGTGGTTAACGTCCTTACCCCTACTTATTACAGCTTGACAAAGGGAACACACGGCTTGACACCTGTTGTCCGCATTTCTGGTGAAATACCTCCACACCGAAGAGCTGATTTTTTTGGTATTTTCACCTGGCATGTCAACGGCCATATTCCTCCCACGGACAACAGGTGTCTCCCCGGGTGCCTGACTTAAACAAACCACCTCACCATCAGAATCCTCCTGGTCAATTTCCTCCCCAGCGCCAGCAACACCCATATCCTCCTCATCCTGGTGTACTTCAACACTGACATCTTCAATCTGACTATCAGGAACTGGACTGCGGGTGCTCCTTCCAGCACTTGCAGGGGGCGTGCAAATGGTGGAAGGCGCATGCTCTTCACGTCCAGTGTTGGGAAGGTCAGGCATCGCAACCGACACAATTGGACTCTCCTTGTGGATTTGGGATTTCGAAGAATGCACAGTTCTTTGCTGTGCTGCTTTTGCCAGCTTGAGTCTTTTCATTTTTCTAGCGAGAGGCTGAGTGCTTCCATCCTCATGTGAAGCTGAACCACTAGCCATGAACATAGGCCAGGGCCTCAGCCGTTCCTTGCCACTCCGTGTCGTAAATGGCATATTGGCAAGTTTACGCTTCTCCGACAATTTTATTTTAGGTTTTGGAGTCCTTTTTTTTCTGATATTTGGTGTTTTGGATTTGACATGCTCTGTACTATGACATTGGGCATCGGCCTTGGCAGACGACGTTGCTGGCATTTCATCGTCTCGGCCATGACTAGTGGCAGCAGCTTCAGCACGAGGTGGAAGTGGATCTTGATCTTTCCCTAATTTTGGAACCTCAACATTTTTGTTCTCCATATTTTAATAGGCACAACTAAAAGGCACCTCAGGTAAACAATGGAGATGGATACTAGTATACAATTATGGACTGCCTGCCGAGTGCAGACACAGAGGTAGCCACAGCCGTGAACTACCGTACTGTACTGTGTCTGCTGCTAATATAGACTGGTTGATAAAGAGATGTCTATGTAACTATGTATGTATAAAGAAGAAAGAAAAAAAAACCACGGTTAGGTGGTATACAATTATGGACGGACTGCCTGCCGAGTGCAGACACAGAGGTAGCCACAGCCGTGAACTACCGTACTGTACTGTGTCTGCTGCTAATATAGACTGGTTGATAAAGAGATGTCTATGTAACTATGGCCCTCATTCCGAGTTGTTCGCTCGGTATTTTTCATCGCATCGCAGTGAGAATTCTCTTAGTGCGCATGCGTAATGTTCGCACTGCGCATGCGTCAAGTAACTTTACTAAGAAGAAAGTAATTTTACTCACGGCTTTTTAGTCGCTCCGGAGAACGCATTGTGATTGACAGGAAATGGGTGTTACTGGGCGGATGTACGGCGTTTTAGGGGCGTGTGGCTGGAAACGCTACCGTTTCCGGAAAAAACGCAGGCGTGTCTGGAGAAACGGTGGGAGTGCTTGGGCGAACGCTGGGTGTGTTTATGACGTCAGCCGGGACCGAAAAGCACTGAATTGATCGCACAGGCAGAGTAAGTCTGGAGTTACTCAGAAACTGCTAACTCGGTTTTGATCGCAATATTGCGAATACATCGGTCGCACATTTAAGATGTTTAGATTCACTCCCAGTAGGCGGCGGCTTAGCGTGTGTAACTCTGCTATAATCGCCTTGCGAGCGAACAACTCGGAATGAGGGCCTATGTATGTATAAAGAAGAAAGAAAAAAAAAACCACGGTTAGGTGGTATACAATTATGGACGGACTGCCTGCCGAGTGCAGACACAGAGGTAGCCACAGCCGTGAACTACCGTACTGTACTGTGTCTGCTGCTAATATAGACTGGTTGATAAAGAGATGTCTATGTAACTATGTATGTATAAAGAAGAAAGAAAAAAAAAACACGGTTAGGTGGTATACAATTATGGACGGACTGCCTGCCGAGTGCAGACACAGAGGTAGCCACAGCCGTGAACTACCGTACTGTACTGTGTCTGCTGCTAATATAGACTGGTTGATAAAGAGATGTCTATGTAACTATGTATGTATAAAGAAGAAAGAAAAAAAAACCACGGTTAGGTGGTATACAATTATGGACGGACTGCCTGCCGAGTGCAGACACAGAGGTAGCCACAGCCGTGAACTACCGTACTGTACTGTGTCTGCTGCTAATATAGACTGGTTGATAAAGAGATGTCGTAGTAGTATGTATGTATAAAGAAGAAAAAAAAACCACGGTTAGGTGGTATATACAATTATGGACGGGCTGCCGAGTGCCGACACAGAGGTAGCCACAGCCGTGAACTACCGCACTGTACTGTGTCTGCTGCTAATATATAGACTGGTTGATAAAGAGATAGTATACTCGTAACTAGTATGTATGTATAAAGAAAGAAAAAAAAACCACGGTTAGGTGGTATATACAATTATGGACGGGCTGCCGAGTGCCGACACAGAGGTAGCCACAGCCGTGAACTACCGCACTGTACTGTGTCTGCTGCTAATATATAGACTGGTTGATAAAGAGATAGTATACTCGTAACTAGTATGTATGTATAAAGAAAGAAAAAAAAAACACGGTTAGGTGGTATATACAATTATGGATGGGCTGCCGAGTGCCGACACAGAGGTAGCCACAGCCGTGAACTACCGCACTGTACTGTGTCTGCTGCTAATATATAGACTGGTTGATAAAGAGATAGTATACTCGTAACTAGTATGTATGTATAAAGAAAGAAAAAAAAACCACGGTTAGGTGGTATATACAATTATGGACGGGCTGCCGAGTGCCGACACAGAGGTAGCCACAGCCGTGAACTACCGCACTGTACTGTGTCTGCTGCTAATATATAGACTGGTTGATAAAGAGATAGTATACTCGTAACTAGTATGTATGTATAAAGAAAGAAAAAAAAACCACGGTTAGGTGGTATATACAATTATGGACGGGCTGCCGAGTGCCGACACAGAGGTAGCCACAGCCGTGAACTACCGCACTGTACTGTGTCTGCTGCTAATATATAGACTGGTTGATAAAGAGATAGTATACTCGTAACTAGTATGTATGTATAAAGAAAGAAAAAAAAACCACGGTTAGGTGGTATATACAATTATGGACGGGCTGCCGAGTGCCGACACAGAGGTAGCCACAGCCGTGAACTACCGCACTGTACTGTGTCTGCTGCTAATATATAGACTGGTTGATAAAGAGATAGTATACTCGTAACTAGTATGTATGTATAAAGAAAGAAAAAAAAAACACGGTTAGGTGGTATATACAATTATGGACGGGCTGCCGAGTGCCGACACAGAGGTAGCCACAGCCGTGAACTACCGCACTGTACTGTGTCTGCTGCTAATATATAGACTGGTTGATAAAGAGATAGTATACTCGTAACTAGTATGTATGTATAAAGAAAGAAAAAAAAAACACGGTTAGGTGGTATATACAATTATGGACGGGCTGCCGAGTGCCGACACAGAGGTAGCCACAGCCGTGAACTACCGCACTGTACTGTGTCTGCTGCTAATATATAGACTGGTTGATAAAGAGATAGTATACTCGTAACTAGTATGTATGTATAAAGAAAGAAAAAAAAACCACGGTTAGGTGGTATATACAATTATGGACAGGCTGCCGAGTGCCGACACAGAGGTAGCCACAGCCGTGAACTACCGCACTGTACTGTGTCTGCTGCTAATATAGACTGGTTGATAAAGAGATAGTATACTCGTAACTAGTATGTATGTATAAAGAAAGAAAAAAAAACCACGGTTAGGTGGTATATACAATTATGGACGGGCTGCCGAGTGCCGACACAGAGGTAGCCACAGCCGTGAACTACCGCACTGTACTGTGTCTGCTGCTAATATAGACTGGTTGATAAAGAGATAGTATACTCGTAACTAGTATGACTATAAAGAAAGAAAAAAAAAAACACGGTTAGGTGGTATATACAATTATGGACGGGCTGCCGAGTGCCGACACAGAGGTAGCCAGCCGACACAGAGGTAGCCACAGCCGTGAACTACCGCACTGTACTGTGTCTGCTGCTAATATAGACTGGTTGATAAAGAGATAGTATACTACTAATATTATATATACTGGTGGTCAGGTCACTGGTCACTGGTCACACTGGCAGTGGCACTCCTGCAGCAAAAGTGTGCACTGTTTAATTTTAATATAATATTATGTACTCCTGGCTCCTGCTATAACCTATAACTGGCACTGCAGTGCTCCCCAGTCTCCCCCACAATTATAAGCTGTGTGAGCTGAGCACAGTCAGATATATATATACATTGATGCAGCACACTGGGCTGAGCAGTGCACACAGATATGGTATGTGACTGAGTCACTGTGTGTATCGTTTTTTTCAGGCAGAGAACGGATATATTAAATAAAACAAACAACTGCACTGTCTGGTGGTCACTGTGGTCGTCAGTCACTAAACTCTGCACTCTCTTCTACAGTATCACAGCCTCAGGTCAATCTCTCTCTCTCTCTCTCTCAACCCTAATCTAAATGGAGAGGACGCCAGCCACGTCCTCTCCCTATCAATCTCAATGCACGTGTGAAAATGGCGGCGACGCGTGGCTCCTTATATAGAATCCGAGTCTCGCGAGAATCCGACAGCGTCATGATGACGTTCGGGCGCGCTCGGGTTAACCGAGCAAGGCGGGAGGATCCGAGACTGCTCGGACCCGTGAAAAAAACATGAAGTTCGTGCGGGTTCGGATTCAGAGAAACCGAACCCGCTCATCTCTATATAGTAGTACAGTGCTGCATTGTGGTGACCACCAGTATATAGTAGTACAGTACAGTAGGCCATTGCTGTATCTTGCTGCACCGTGTCACTTCTAGTATCCTGATCAGTGCTTAATATCTGTGCTCAGTGTCAGTGCCTCATTGTTGTGACCAGTATACTACAGTACAATAGTCCAGTGCTGTTCTCGCTGCTCAGTGTCAGTTCTCCGTAGTATCATCAGTGCTCAGTAAAATCAGTGATCAGTAAAATCAGTGCTCAGTAAAATCAGTGCTCAGTAAAATCAGTTCTCAGTATAATCAGTTCTCAGTATAATCAGTGCGCTGTTAGACGTGTGCCCGTTTTCCGCCATTAGTGCATTGGGATTTAGACAATTGATGAAGTTATTGTGTCCCCGG